>NW_011481499.1:218543-239564 GCF_000754665.1 Bison bison bison | reverse complement strand
CAGACAGCTCTGTCCCCTGCTGTCCCCACTGCCAGCCTCTTGCTGGGGGGTCTCGGGTGCAGCCCTGTGTGGCTGCCTCCAGAAGACCCTCCTGCCCTCCCGCCAGGGTCCCCAGCCCCTTCTCTTGGTGGGCGCAGCCCCGTGCTCTCTGCTCCCTTTCATCACTTTGGGGGGTACTCCCTCGCATTCTCAGGTGGAAACATTTAAACCCAGTCCCCACAGCCACCCCAGCGCAGTGACCCCCCTGCCCCCGCAAATGGGGCCCACATGTATGATGCGGCAGGATGAGCTGCCCCGGCCTGCCAAGAATGTGCAGGGAAGCCGCCCTGGCGCGGGTGACGCTGTTGGAGGGAGCTCTGCGCAAGCCCACGGGGAACCGGCATCTTCCTCCCACCTGGAAACACCAGGAGGCCCCCTCGGAGGGGAGGGTCAGCCATGGCCACCGGATGCTGCTGCAGGGTGCTGGGACAAGCGGGAGGTTGCGGGGGGGGTGGGGGGTGGGGAAGAGGTGCGATCCAGAGCAGCCCCAGCTTGGTGGTCTTACTTTGGCCCCAGTGAAGTCAGACCTGGTCTCCCCGGCTCCCACCTGCAGACTCAAAGACACGTGCCTCCCCGGGACCTCACAGAAGGCCCACATCTGACGGAGGCTGCCCTTCCTCTGCCCATTCTGCTTGGGTTTCTCTTGAAATTACTTTAGGGATGTACAGCCTTGAATCCCATTATAGTCATTTCCATCTGATCCCATAGTAACTCCAGAAAGTGAGTTTAATCACCACGCAAGGGGCTCGTCGAGATTCAAAGCCTGTCCTGAGTCTGTGGGGTCTTGATGTCCACGGAGGGCTGGGAACCTAGTTTGCTCCCCCTCTGCCACTGTTTTCTGGTCTTCCTGTTTGTGAGTGCCTCCAAGTCAGGCTCTGTGCCTGGTCTATTTCACAGGGCCCTTCCCCTCCTTTTTATTGGTGGTTGCAGATTTGGGGAGAGTTGGCAGAGGGTTGGGGCTTCCCAGGTGGTAACAGTGGTAAAGAATCCACCTGCCAATGCAGGAGACATAAAAGCCTTGGGGTTGATCCCTGAGTCAGAAAGATCCCCTGGAGGAGGGCCTGGCAACCCACTCCAGTATCCTTGCCTGGAGAATCCCATGGACAGAGGGGCCTGGTGGGCTACAGTCCACAGGGTCACAAAGAGTTGAATATGACTGAATCAACTTAGCATGCACACACGCCCCACAGGGGTTGGGGTGTGCAAGTTGCTTGAGCGGGGCTTGAACCTGGCCTTGGCAGGGAGGGTGGGGGCTCTCCTCTTGATCAAACAACTGGCCCAAGTTCGGGACCCAGGTTAACTCACAAAGGTACCCCTGTCCTTGGCTCCAGTGGTACCCTGGCGTCTACTGCATGAAGGGTGGTGGACAGGGGGATGAATGTTTGGATGAGTACGGAGGGTTCAAGCTCAGCTGACAGCTTGGGCTGGAGGGGCACAGGGACCCTGCAGGGTCCCCATGCTGTTACCCTAGCCCCCTTTGGGGGAGCGTGAAATCAATCCAGGAAGATGAGCACAGAATTCCTTGCAAGGGCGACACATACGTGCACCAGCAGTTGCTCATGCTGGCCCCTCCCATGCTGGCGACCCAGTGGCCGCCTGCCCGTCCTTGATGCCTCATACTTGGACCCACCACTCCTGCTTTGTGTCCCGATACCCGAGGAAAACCAGCCAGCAACCGCCACGTTGTAGGGAAACTCCCGGCCCTGCTGCAGTCTCCTGGCTCACTCGTCTGCAGACCAGGGAGGGGGCATGTCCCTCGCTGTCCACCTCTGCCAACCCCTTGGTCTGACAGCCCTGGGCTTCGGTCCCTCCATCGGTCAAACCCTGTCCCGTGGCCGGTGAGGTGCAAAGGGACTGGTGGGCAGCCCTCCGCGGCCAACTTCCTGTCAGTCTGCGATGGGGCAAAGCCAGGAAGCCGTGACTCAAGCAGTGAAAGCCCTGATTGGAAGCCGAGACCTCTTTCTCCTCAAGGAGCAATTTGAGTGCGTCCCTGCAGAGGTGGGGTTTGGTCATACTGAGTTATGTCCAGTGACAAGCATCACTGCCAAGAAGGAAGTGCAGAGGGAAGGCAGGGGAACTCACACCAGCTCCCCACATCCCTGTCTAAAGGGAGACTCCTCTCCCTGCACCCAAACAGCCCGAGACACAGGTGCCAGCCACAGGTCTGGGCCCCTGCCTGATGCAATATACGGTTCCTCCAACCTCACCGTCCCGGACCTGCTTCCAAGCTCCTGGACACTTCTCACCCTCTTCTTGTTTCCTTCCAAGCTCTAGACGATCTGCCCTTGGCTGAGCATCACTTGGCTAGAAAGCGCACAATTTCCATTTTAGGAAAAGACTTTAAAAGCTGTTTGGTTTAACTTTTGACGTTGCTTGAGCTCCTGGAGGGTGTGTCTGTGGTGGTGTGACAGTGGGTGTGGGTGTGGGGTGGCGTCCAGCTCCTATCCTTACTCACAAGGACACAGGAACACGGTTTTCTTTTTTCTAAAAATAGTCAGCTCCTGGTGCTGCCGGAGGGCAAGCACTTGGTCACCCCTGAGCTTCATTCTCTTCATTCCTGAGAAGGAGATGGTCATAGGATAACACGGGTTGAGGTGCATTTTAAACTGTAAAGATACTGTTGATTAAACACCATCATTATGACCAAGGTGCTGGAGAGAACTTTTGTGTGGAGGCAGGGCTTCATCAGGGGCTTCCTGGTGGCTCAGCTGGTAAAGAATCCACTGGCAATGCAGGAGCCCTGGGTTTGATCCCTGGGATGGGAAGACCCTCTGGAGAAGGTACTGGCAACCCACTCCACTGTTCTTGCCTGGAGAATCCCATGGACAGAGGAGCCTGGTGGGCTACAGTCCATGGGGTCTCAAAGAGTCAGACACGACTGAGTGACTGAGCACACACACATAGGTGTTCAAAGGGAACAAAAGTCTCTGGTGTTTTGGAAACAGGGCAACATTCTAGCATCGTGAGAGATCAGAGATTGCCACCTTGTTAGAAATGGGGGTTCTAGTTCCTCCATTACTGTTTTTTTGGCATCTGAGATGTTCACTAACCTAAGGAGATTATTTCTTCATGTTCCCCATCCCTCTCTCAGAAGTCACAATGAGAGAAAACTCTCACTGGCAAGATTGTGCGGCAAAGAGGGGCCTAGGAACAGGATGAGGAAGACTGCTCATAATGTGGGAGACCCTTTTCCCTAAGTCACATTTCTTTTTTCAGGTTTGAAGTAGTTTTCTTTTTTAATTTTTAAATTGGAATATAGCTGATTTAGGATGTTGTGTTAGTTTCTGCTGTACAGCAAAGTAAGCCAGTTATATATATACATATATCCCCTCCTTTTTAGATTTTATTCCCATTGGGAGGCCGTCTATGGAGTTGCACAGAGTTGACACGACTGAAGCGACTTAGCAGCAGCAGCAGCAGCAGCAGTGCAACTTAGCAGAGCAGAGAGAGCAGAGTGTGTATATGTCAACCCCAGTCTCCCAGTTTTTTCTCCTCCACCCCTTTCACCTTTAGTAACCATAAGTTTGTTTTCCACATCTGTGGCTCCATGTCTATTTTATAAATAAGTTCATTTGTGCTGTTGTTTTAGATCCCACAAGTAAGTGACAGCGTATGACATTTGTCCTTCTATGCCTGACTTATTTCACTCAGTGTGACAATCTCGAGGCCCATTCACATTGTTTTTCTATGATTAAACTAGAGATAAATTAATCTGGATGTTACAGTCTACTTTATAATGTTTAAAGGACTTTAACCTTAATATATATTTTATATCTCTGATGAAATCTGGTGGATCAGAGAACTTGAATGACAGCTTGATACAAAATGCCTGGGAATGTTGGCTAAAGTATAACAAATATTATAGACACCATTTACTGAAGGTATCTTTCATAAGGATCCAAAGCAAAAAGGGAAAGGAGACCAGGAATATGTGGAAACTGATGCCGGAGCTGTGCTGTGGACAGACACAGGGGTGGCAAAGATGAGAACAGTGGTTATTTCACATGCCTTTTAAACTCCTGATTTGTTTAATGGCTGTGCAGACACAGGAGACGAACCTTTGTGCTCGTAAGAAGCTGGAGGTTGCATCTGAGGGTCATCCTGCTCTCCTGAAGAGAGGAGACAGACCAGAAATACGTGGACCAGGAAAAATCCAGCTGTTGGCCCAGGGGGGTGACAGGCTGTCATCCTTGGTCTGATTCTGAAGAGAGAAAATGCTTGCCCAGGAGATTTGTAATCAGTGGTTGTCTTTGAGTGGCGTGGAGCCCCAGTATGAGAGATTAGGGTAAAATTAACCCTGGGCTCATAATACCTCTGGGATACCTGCCAGGAGAAAACACAAAACTTCTGTGATGGACATAAGGAATTCTTACAGATAAACCCCAGTGAAGATGAAACACTGATCTGAGGAGAAAAATAAGATGTGAGTAGGTTCATAGGCATAGCAAACAGTAGGCTTAAATCCCTGAGGGCTTCAGGAAACAGTAGCATTAAATAGAGATTATAAGATAGTTAAGATTAACAACACAATGAAAATTTTTTAAAAATGAGAAAAAAAACAAGCCACCAGTAATGAAAAACAAAAGACAAGAAAAATTTAAAAGACAGAAGAGAACTTGTAAGAATTAAAAAATATAGAGCATGAAATTTAACAAACCAAGAATGATTAGGTTAAAGAGCAGATTAGACACAAGTAAAGAGAGAATTAGCAAAGTGGAGGATCCATCTGAGCTCACGGAGATAAAGAGATGGCAGCAGCGTTAACAGGATGGAGGATAGGCTACGGAGGTTCAGGAAACCACAGCGTCGATCCCACATGGAGCAAAGGGGGAGAAGGGGGGTGAGCCAGCGTCCAAAGAGGTGATGACTCAAATTTCCCCCAAATTGGGGGTATTTCTGGACTTTCTGATTCAGGGAAACAATAGTTCTAACAAGAGTAGATAAAAGGAAATTTACATCTGGATATACAACTCATATAACGCTGAGTTATGTAAGAACACCAAAGACAAAGAGAATATCTTAAAAATAGTCAGAAGTAAAAGTTTACCTGAAAAACAATGCCAATTAATTTGACTACCACCTCTCAACAGTAACCAGAGGACAGTAAAGTTATATGTTCCAAGTCTTGAAGGAAATTGAAATCTTCACTTAGTGAAGCTGTCATATAAGAATTAGGAAAAAGTGAAAAGCAAATCCAGAGAAGGCAATGGCACCCAACTCTAGTACTCTTGCCTGGAAAATCCCATGGACAGAGGAGCCTGGTGGGCTGCAGCCCATGGGGTCACTGAGAGTCGGACATGACTGAAGCGACTTAGCAGTAGCAGCAGCAGCAGAAAAGCAAATCACTAACAGATTTGCACTAAAACAACTTCTAGGGATGTACTTTAGTGACACGATTATTGAACCCAGAAGGAAGGAATGAGCCGTAAGCAGAGTGGTGACCAAATAACTTAGTAAGTGATTGGGTAAACCCAAACAAGATTGACAGTGTAAACAGTAATAATATTAATGACTTATTTTAAATGTATTAAAACAGGTAGTATCTGAGATTAAGTAGTGTGTAAAGTGGGAGGAGAATAATCTGAGGATTCTAAAATCCTTGAAGGACCCCATGAATGACTGGAGGAACTGAAGATGCTGTCAAGTCAAGTGCACAAGTTACAGCAAAGGTCTGTTTAGTCAAAGCTATGGTTTTTCCAGTGGTCATGTATGGGTGTGAGATTTGGACTGTGAAGAAAGCTGAGCACTGAAGAATTGATGCTTTTGAACTGCTGTGTTGTAGAAGACTCTTGAGAGTCCCTTGGACTGCAAGGAGATCCAACCAGTCAATCCTAAAGGAAATCAGTCCTGAATATTCATTGGAAGGACTGATGTTGAAGCTGAAACTCCAATACTTTGGTCACCTGATGCGAAGAACTGACTCATTTGAAAAGACCTTGATGCTGGGAAAGATTGAAGGCAGGAGGAAAAGGGGACAACAGAGGATGAGATGGTTGGATGGCATCACTGACTCAATGGACATGAGTTTGAGTAAACTCTGGGAGTTGGTGATGGACAGGGAGGCCTGGCGTGCTGCAGTCCATGGGGTCACAAACAGTCAGACACAACTGAGCAACTGAACTGAACTGAACTGAACAGAACAGAATCTGTAACTTCAAAACAGTAAAGGAAAAAAAAAAAAAAAAAGCCTTCTAATCCTGTAGGACAGGGGTCAGCACTTTTCTATAAAGGGATAGATACTAAATGGCTTTGATTCTGCGGACTGACCGGATGGTTCTTGTTCCAACTATTCAACTATGCTGCAGCATGGAAGCAGATGCTGAGAAGATTTAAACAAATGGGCATGGCTGTGTTCCAACAGAACTTTATTTACAAAACAGGCCTAGGCTGGATTTGAGCTGTCAGCTGTAGTTCATCAACCCCTGCTCTAGAAGATAGGAAAGGAAAGAGAATCTAGGAAGAGAGACAGCATCAACAAAGGTGGCCAAACAACTCAAATAGATTAGTAACCTCAAGAAATGTATTAATAAGTTAATTGAATTAGTTGGGTAAAGACAGAAACTGCTGGATTAGATAAATTAAAAAACACATAACTTTATGCTTTACTTATGGTTTAAGTAAGACAAATACTTAAACCATAAGTAAAGCATAAAGGTGGAAAATAAAGGTGGAGAAATAGAGAGTCCAAACAAATACAGGTGAAAAGAAAAGCTATTAACTACATTGGCTGCTGCTGCTGCTAAGTCGCTTCAGTCGTGTCCGACTCTGTGCGACCCCATAGACGGCAGCCCACCAGGCTCTGCCATCCCTGGGATTCTCCAGGCAAGAACACTGGAGTGGGTTGCCATTTCCTTCTCCAATGCATGAAAGTGAAAAGTGAAAGTGAAGTCGCTCAGTCGTGTCCGACTCTTAGCGACCTCATGGACTGCAGCCTTCCAGGCTCCTCCATCCATGGGATTTTCCAGGCAAGAGTGCTGGAGTGGGGTGCCGTTACCTTCTCCAACAATTGGCAGTGAAAGTTAAAATAGACTTTAAGGTAATAAAGCATTAACTGTGACAAAGAAGGTCATTATAAAACGGCAAAATGAAGATTTCACTAGGAGAAACTTATACATTTATATACCCGCAAAACATAGCCTTGAAATATATGTAACAAGATTTGCCAGGATCACAAGGAAAGGTTTACTATCTCACTTGCAGTATGACCAAAGTAAGGGCATGGACTTGAAGCTCCCCAGGTGGCCCAATGGTAAAGAATCCGTTTGTCAATGCAGGAGATGCAAGAGAGTTAGGCTGCATCCCTGGGTCAGGAAGACCTCCTAGGGTAGGAAATGGCAACCTGCTCCAGGATTCTTGCCTGGAAAATTCCATGGAGAGAGGAGCCTGGTGAGCTACAGTCTAGGGGTCGCCAAGTGTCAGACTCGACTGAGTGAGCACAACAGGAAGTTTAATGATTAGACTGGATTTGGAATGTTGCAACTAAGAATGAAGAATGCATGTTCTTTTCAAACACACTTGGAACCATTGTCATGATCACATATTAGGTCATAAAATAAGATTCAACAAATATCAAAATCTGGAATCATTCAGGTCATCTTTTTTCTGCCCAATGCAGTTGTTAGAAGCCAACCAATTTCATAACGTGATACATTTGGGTTTTTAAAGCACATTTTTTTAATAAATAAGTTAGATTCAAAGAAGAAATTATAATAGAAATAAGAATGTATTAAGACCTGAGTGATAATGAAAATATCACATGTCCAGACTTGTGGGATGCTGTTAAAGTAACCTTTTGAACAAAATTAACAGCACTGAATTACATTTATGAGAGAAAAAAAAGACTTGACATTGTTCAATAGAGATGAAAAGAACAATACAGAAAACTTAAAAAATTGAAGAAAGGAAATCATGTGTGTAGGAGCTGGAGGGATATGGACAAGCCAAAGTTGGTTTGTTGGAAAGACTAGTAGTTTAGAAACTTTTCTGGTTACATTTCCGAGGGAGAGAGAGAAGGAGAGAGGGAGAAGGAGACAGAGAGAGAGAGAGAGCAGGAAAGGATGGAAGTCAGAAATCCTGAGAGAGAAAAGCAAATAAACTACCACAATGATAGGAATAAAAAGGGCACAGACACACAGATATAGATGTTTGATAAAATGCAGTAAGATGATGCTATGGATAACCATGAAAATGTATTACAAAACTGTCAACCCCTAGAAAAATGAGAATTACCAAAACTGACCAAAGAAGAAGTAGAAAACCTGCTCTTATCTATTAAGAAAATGGAATCAGTCGTTAAAGGTTCTGCCCACAAGATTTCTCCCGGGCCCAGGTGTTCAGAGCTAGCTTCTGCCAAATACTCAAGAAACGCATAATCTCAGTTCCAACAAACTGTCCCAGAGAACAGTTCTAACCTCGCTGCTTCATCTTGTGTATGTGTGTGACCTTGATGCCAAACTAGATGGAGAGCCGTACGAGCAAATCAAATTATTGGCGAAAGGCCCTCCTGATGGGAGATGCAAACGGCTTAGACGAAATAGCAACGCCCAGGGCCCAGCAATAAACGTGCAGAAATACATCAGGCCATTGGGTTAGTCACTTAGCAAACCCAAATCGGTAGCCGTTCTTTAGAAAGAACAGTTTCTGAGCCGCAAATCACCACGAAGCCATTTTTAAACCCTGCCGGAACGATGGGGAAGCCTCCAAGCTGGAGGACTTACAGGGACAAACGCCAGCCCTCTGCCCAAAGTGAGCAGATTGAGGAGCCAAGGGTTCCTCGGTGTCAGGAAGGCAGACGCTGAAACTCCACGAAGCTCCCTGGGTTCCCACAGACGCACCCCAGCTTCCGGTCTGGTCTGCCTTATCCAGCTCCTACGAGCTTACCTGGCCTGCCAGGGCCTCCCTGAACACACCTGAGCTCGCCAACTCCAACGTGACACAAAATTCAGGCCGTGTCTCTGATCTCTGCTTTTATCTGAACTTAAAAAGTGAGAAAAATAATTATTCCCATTTTTCTTGTTACAGAATTCATGTTCATTATAGAATCCCTTGGACTGCAAGGAGATCTAACCAGATTATCCTAAAGGAATTCAGTCCTGAATATTCATTGGGAGGACTGATGTTGAAGCTGAAACTCCAATACTTTGGCCACCTGATGCAAAGAACTGACTCATTTGAAAAGACCCTGATGCTGGGAAAGATTGAAGGCAGGAGAAGGAGACAACAGAGGAGATGGTTGGATGGCATCACTGGCTCAATGGACATGAGTTTGAGTAAACTCTGGGAATTGGTGATGGACAGGGAGGCCTGGTGTGCTGCAGTCCATGGGGTCGCAAAGAGTTGAACTGAGCGACTGAACTGAACTGAACGGAATGTGCAGTGCAGAAATCATGGATGAAAATGTGGAAGAAAATAAAAACTCCCTTCGATCCAACACAGAAAGGTAACCACTAGCAATATTTGTTATAGCTGCCCTCCCTCCACACACACACACACACACACACACACAACATAAAATACAGTCTATGTTTGTGCACGCGTGCGCATGCCGAGTCACTAGGTAGTGTCGAACTTTTGCGACCCCATGGACTGTGGCCTGCCAGGCTCCTCTGTCCATGGGATTTTTCCAGGCAAGAATACGTGAGTGAGTCGCCATTTCCTTCTCCAGGGGCTGTTCCCAACCTGGGGATCAAACCTGTGTCTCCTGGGTCTCTTGCATTGACAGGTGGCTTCTCCACCCCGAGCCACCTGGGAAGCACAGTCTATGGTTACTCTTTATAAGTGATAATACAGATAACATTATACATTTTGTTCTCTCTATATTGATACATAAATATCTGCATGTATCTATAAACATATAGTGGCTTCCCTGTTGGCTCAGAAGGTAAAGAATCCACCTTCTATGCGGGAAACCTGGGTTCGATCCTTGGATTGGGAAGATCCCCTGGAGGAGGGCATGGCAACCCACTCCAGTATTCTTGCCTGGAGCATCCCATGGACAGAGGAGCCTGGTTGGCTAAAGTCCACTGGGTCGAAAAGAGTCGGACACAGCTAAGTGACTAAGCCCACATAAACATATAGAGATATTCGTTAAAATTAGAATTTTATGAACATTGCTTTTTCAACCTTTTCCTTCTGAAATAATAAAGTGTGAACATTTCTTTGAGTAACCCTGCCCCCACCAGCCATGATCAGTGCTAGGGCCCAGGCTCTGCTGTGTTCACCGCTGTTGTGTCCTTGCCCTGGGTCCCGCCAGGCTGAGCTGCTACTTTGTCATTATGTAACTTCAGAGCTTGGTAGCCAAGCATCAGGCATCCTCTCCTTGAGTCTTGTGTCTGGCACTACTGGATCCCTATAGCTGCCGGGCTCCTGTGTAGGGACCCTCACACCTGGGGCCCGCCCTGTCTCTGGGGTCTGTTCAGTGACAGGTGCACCAGCAGGACGGGTGTGCACGGCTTGTCCGTGACCCCAGGTAGAGTCCTGGGCTCCTGCCTTCCCTTCCTCACCAGCCCAGCTCATGTCACCTTATCACAGTGCTCCCTCTGCTTGACCTCCTGGCATAAGATAGCTGATGCAGAATGAGGAAAGACAACTTCCCCAGTTCCTGCCCTGGATACCCTTTTCAGGGTTATTCCACTCGAATTTTTATATGCATTTATCAAAAATGAACATAGTATATATGTATATAAGTTTCTACATATTTTACTCTGTGTGTAAGTATCTACATTCCTCGGTGCCTCTTCTGTGTATCATCTATCTATCTACCTACCTACCTACCTACTTACCTATCTACTGGGTATATCACCCATCCCCCTAATCTATTGTATGTATGCATATATGTGTCTGGGGCTTCCCAGGCGGCGCCAGTGGTAAAGAATCTGCCTGCGAATGTAAGAGATGCAGGAGACGCAGGTTTGATCCCTGGGTTGGGAAGATTCCTTGGAGAAGGAAGTAGCAACCCCACTCCAGCGTTCTTGTCTGGAAAATTCCATGGACAGAGGAGCCTGTCAAACTGCAGTTCATGGGGTCACAAAGAGTTGGACGTGACTGAGTGACTGACCAGACCAGACCAGATTTTTGTATCTGCCCTACCCATCTCTCTCACCATTGCTGGCTCCTAAGCACTTAGACTAGTGCCTGGCATATGTCTAGCAAATATTAGTTGAGAGAATAAATGTGTAAATGTCAATTTCCCTCTTATTTTCTGTTATGTAAAATGATTACAGTGTACTTGAAACTAATATACCATCAATATTATATGTCAATTATGCCTCAATTAAAAAAATTAATGCTCTTAGCGTCAGTGGGGCTTTAACACCCAAATGTAGGCGCTGAGATCACACGGCATTACTGGGTCCAAATGAAAGATCCATCTGACTCTGGATACGCTTGCAGTGAAATTTTTCTAGAGTATAATCCACATGAACAACATAAAACATGATTTTTAGTAGGGTTGTGAATTTGTTCATATTCTGCAGTAATCTCAGCAGTTTTCCAGCTTCCCCTGGGATTACTCAGACAGATGCTGCATCTTTGGAGCATCATCACCCTTGCCCTGCTTGTCTTGAGAGGGTACTATGGATTAGCGGCAGGTGTGTGGCAAGTATTTGGGGGTCCCCGGAGCTCTACTGGCCTCTCCTGCAGACTGGCCCCTCTGCCCCTTGGTCCCCGTGAGGCACTGACCACCGTGGGGGTCAGTGCTGGGCTGCTTCTTGTGTTGGATCACGACCCCGTGGTCCCTGCCATTGCCCTTTGCTGTGTGACCACCTCGACTGCTGCACCTTAGAGACCCTCTGCATTGGCCCCTCATAGAACTGCACTGGCCTCCTTTGTAACCTTTACTATGGGTCTTGCAGCCCCAGCCCACCCCCTCGAGGCAGCCACTGGTTCTGAATGGTATATTCTCCAGTTGGCTTCCACAAGGTATGCAGGGGTTCTTTGATGGCACAGCCATGGTGCTTGGCTTATAAAAATGTGTCTACTTGTGATGGTTAATGTGCCAGGCCTTTTTCTTCTGGGGCTCCAAGCAGGAAGGCAGGCAGAATCTCCTTGCTGCCGGCATTCCCTCAGCCTCAGACACGTTCGTCTTCATGCTGGAGTTTCAGTCCATCTGGTGTCTACCCATTTCCTCTCCTTCTGTCTTCATTCTCTGTCAAGCAGGGGGAGTTCTTTCTCTTGGTAGGGTTGCTGTTGTTCAACTGCTCAGTCATGTCCCACTCTGCGACCCCATGGGCTGCAGCATTCCAGGGTAGGGTCTCATTTATATAGAACCATTATGAAGCCAAAGAATTGATACTGGAGAAGACTCTTGACAGTCCCTTGGAATGCAAGGAGATCAAACTAGTCAATGCTAAAGGAAATAAACCCTGAATATTCATTGGAAGGACTGATACTGAAGCTCTAATGCTTTGGCCATCTGATGTGAAGAGCTGACTCATTGCAAAAGACCCTGATGCTGGGAAAGATTGAGAGCAAGAGGAAAAGTGGGCGACAGAAGATGAGGTGGTTGGATGGCATCACTGACTCAGTGGATATGAGTTTGAGCAAACTCCTGGAGACAGGGAAGGACAGGGAAGCCTGGAATGCTGCAGTTCACGGGGTCACAAAGAGTTGGACATGACTTAGCAGCTGAACAGCAACAACATTATGAAGCCACTTGAATTGCCTCTTGAGTATCTAAAATGGGATATTAATTCAGGAAACCCTTTTGCTGTCTCAACAAAGTCTTGCTTTCCTGCTGCAGATACAAAATTCCTATTTTTCAAGTAGAAGATGAATATTAGGTCTTTTTGAAAAGTTTGCTTTACTGCTATAATAATCCTAATTTCGATTCCTCATTTTCCAGAGCAGTGGATGCCCCTAAAGAAGAGATGAAATACCCCAAAATGCAAGAGAATACACACAAATACATTTCCAGATATTTCATCCTGTGACACTTGTGGATGGATCTTCGACTCTTGAAAATACATTTGATTGCCCTCTCATGGTCCACAGACCTCAGTGTGGAAGAAGGAACTTGTTGATTTTACCTACTTATTTTGGCAGCTTACTGAACTCTCATTTTTATAATTTTTCAGTTAGAAAATTGTATCATTTGCAAATAATAGTAATTGCTGCATCCTTTCTAATATACTCTTCCCTGCTTCTTTTTTCTTTTCTAACTGCATTGGCTAGCAATTCTATACTTAATATTTACTACTTTTAAACTCATGTTTAATAAAGCAGTGGATGTAGCTTGGTTTTATTTTTTATTACAATGGAAATAGCTCAAGTATTTTATTATTAATCAAGACACTGGCTGTTGGGCTAAATGATAAAAAGACTTAATGTTTCTCCACTCACAAGTTGAATGGTAGCATATATCTCAACAATATCTTGGGCAAATTCTACAACTTCCTGGTCAGTTTTAGTTAATAAACTCTGTCCAATCCCAAATTGCCTTTAACGGTCCCCCTACCCCTCACGCTGTGATCTGAAGGCCTTAAAGTGAGGAGGGGTATGGCCTGACTTACTCTGGGTCCCACTCCCCTTCCTCCTTGGAGTGTTCATGGAACAGCTTGAACTCTATGCTTTCAGGAGAGTGGGGGAATACCTGGTAGATCTGCTACCCTTTAGGCTGAGCATGTCACTGACGTCCCATGCGGCAGGTGAAAAAAATGCTGGCTTTTCCGCCCTGCTTAGTATTTTTGAGTTCTTGGGCACCCTCTGGCCTGCTGTGCTGGGTGGTTCTCTGAGATGATGGTTCTCTGGCTCTTAGTAGGCTTGCTAGATTTAGTAAATGAAATATAAAACACCCAGTTAAATGTTAATTACAGACAAATAATTATTTTTTAGTGTAAGTACGTCCCATGGAATGTTTGGGACATACTTAAACAATTATTTGTTTACTAAAATTCAAATTTAACTGGATGTCCTGTGTTTTCCCAGGGACAGAGGAGCCTGGTGGGCTGCCGTCTGTGGGGTCACACAGAGTTGGACGCGACGGAAGTGGCTTAGCAGCAGCAGCCTGTGTTTCCTCTGGCAATGCTACCTCTTTCGCCTCCTCTCCTCAGCAGGCTCCCCTCTGGGTGTCCTGCTGGTAAGGTGGTGCTCGGTTTGGGGGGTTTGTGTTCTCTCTGCACTGCTGCCCTCCACCCCTCTTTCTCACGGCCATTTCTCTCCAGGCTGTTTCCCCTTTCAGATATGAGCAGACCAAACCCTCATATTCTAAAAGCAGGCTAACCAGGGAATAAGATGCAGTCTTCTCTGCTTTTATAGGTAACCCCAGTTTTGGGGAGTGTGTGTGTGTATGTGTGTATAGACATAAAGTGAAGGCATGTTAACTTTTATCAAAAGCCTTTTTGGCTTCTATTGAGATTATCATATGGTTTCTATCCCTTTCCCAATGGACATGATTTATACTCATAGATTTCTTACATTGCATTCCTGGAATAATCTCTACTTGGTGATAGTGTATTTTTTTCCTCCCTAGACCACTGGGGTTTCCTTTTCTAGTTCTTTATATATGAATTCGGTATGTATGTTCCTAAGAGAAATCTAGAGAAAGAATTATGCTTGCTTCTAAAATGAATTGTAAACATTTCTACTTATTTTAACTTTATTTATTTTTTCTACTATATTCTGAAGGACGGTTTAACATGGGAGTTATGTGTGATTTGAAACTTGACTTAATTTTGCAGTGAGACCATCTTCCCTTTTTGAGGTAAGATTTTTGCCTTCCTCTCTTCTCGGTTTCTTTGTTCTTCATTGTTTTGTCCAAACTGCCTGAGAGAGGGCAGCCTCCTCTCAGGGGCTCCACGCCAGGTCGGGGAGTCTGGGCGACCCCTATTCCTCTATTGCTCACCTCCCCTGGGCTGGGGGTGGGGAGGAGGACATCTGCGAGTCCACTTCCCTCCTAGACTAATACGGGGCTCCAAGCTCTGGGTTTCATTTCCTCCCTCCTCCCAGTCTGTTTACTAATCTATTAAACCAACATTCTTGTTTATATCATTTAAGTCCTCCTACCCCACTCCAGTACTCTTGCCTGGAAAATCCCATGGACGGAAGGGCCTGGTGGGCTGCAGTCCATGGGGTCACGAAGAGGCGGACACGACTGAGCGACTTCACTTTCACTTTTCACTTTCCTGCATTGGAGAAGGAAATGGCAACCCACTCCAGTGTTCTTGCCTGGAGAATCCCAGGGACGGGGGAGCCTGGTGGGCTGCCGTCTACGGGGTCGCACAGAGTCGGACACGACTGAAGTGACTTAGCAGCAGCAGCAGCAACCTTATTAAAGATTTGATTTTGACTTGTAAGATGCTTATTAATGTCTTCCATTACAACCATGTTTTGTCAGTTTCTCCTTGTGTTATGAAAAGTCTATACTTTGAATATTTTAAGGTTATGTTATTTGGCCCTGAAATAGTGAAAAAAGTGAAAGAAAGTGTTAGTCGTGTCCAACTCTTTGCAACCCTGTGGACTGTAGACTGCCAGGCTCCTCAGTCCATGGAATTCTCCAGGCAAGAATACTAGATTGGGTAGCCATTCCCTTCTCCAGGAGACTTTCCCAAAGCAGGGATTGAACCCTGGTCTCCTGCACTGCAGGTGGATTCTTTACTGTCTGAGCCCCCAGGGAAGCCCGAAGTAGTCATATCTTTATTTTGCCTGCTGCTGCTGCTGCTGCTGCTGCATCGCTTCAGTCGTGTCCGACTCTGTGCGACCCCATAGACGGAAGCCCACCAGGCTCCCCCGTCCCTGGGATTCTCCAGGCAAGAACACTGGAGTGGGTTGCCATTTCCTTCTCCAATGCAGGAAAGTGAAAAGTGAAAGGGAAGTCGCCCAGTCATGTCCAACTCTTCACGACCCCATTGACATTTTGCCTTCTAACATTCATCAATTATAACTGTATATAATATACAAAAGTCAAGAAATAGTAGACTTAACATAAAAATATAAGCAGCAAGCAACACCGCCAGTTAAACATTTAGCATTTAGGTTATATAATTGTAGTATACATAGATAAGTGAGTTAAGAAGGGAAAACTTCCAGGTTTGTGTAATAAGCATAATTCTAGAACAGTTACTGACGTTGTGGGCGGAGGAAATAACAAGTATGTCAAATTCTATGTTGCGCATCTAGCAGAGAGTCAAAGCTCTCTTTCGGTAGTTAAAGAAGTAAATGTGTAAGTAAATACCTTTAAAGTAGATTTTAAAATAGGATGCATATTCTTCAAAATAATCCTAGGTAATCAGAATAATAAAATACTAATCCATATGGTGAGAAAGCAAAGGGAAGAGACAGAAAACCCCAAAAGGAGACATAATACAAAGTGTAGAAAATTATTTGGCATCTTGATTACAAGGACTATAATAAACAACCTAAAATTCTCCTTAAAATATGTATTGAGTTAAAAAATAAAATTCAATGATTTTTGTACACACGTCTAATAGATACACCTAGTCATGTGTTTTATCCTTTTTTAAGCATTTTTGCCTTTGGCTGTTGATATTTTTTGTTTTTCTATTATGTTCATAAGTGCAGATTCTATAAACCCCAATATTCATTTCTCATATTGTCCTTGTCTGAATTTCAATATCGAAGTTGCATTGGTCCTATAAGATAAAAAATAGATGAAATTGACTGATAGAAAAACGTTATTTTTCAGAGATTAATAAACTCTTCATAACTAAAATTATTTGCATAAGTTGTTTACAGTTGTTATGCTCCACGCATATTTATATTCCTTTTTATAGTCCTCTTATTTCTATTTTCTCTCTATCTCACCTAGCTGGACATTTATGTTTATTTTGCAATTCTGATTTTATCTGCCCTTTCTATGGCATATTTATCGTCTCTTTACTTTTGTAAACAATCTTTATCTTGTATATTGCCTTCTCTTTATTTTCTTTGAATTTATTCCATTTTAAAAATCTAACTTCAGTTGGACACCTAGTTCATTAATTTTCAATCTGTCATTTCCATAACTTTCCAATGGAGAGCTGCAGCTAATTGTATTTTCATTTAATTGTTTCATTAATGCTGTGTGTATAAGCTTCCAAAATGATTTATGATTTGATGTGAGTTTAAAAAATTTTTTTCCAAGTATGTGGGCTGTAAAGAAATACCTGATTCTCACTCAATCTCACTGTGTCACAATGACATGGTCTGCATAATGATTGCTTTTTTTAATTTATTTATTTCTAATTGAAGGATAATTGCGTTATGATATTGGTTCGATTTCTGCCATGCATCAGCATGAATCAGCCATAGGTGTACATACATCTCCTCCCTCTAGAACCTCCCATCCCCCTCCCTGCTATCCCACCTGCCCGGGTTGTCGCGGAGTCCCGAGTTGAACTCCCCCTGTCACACAGCAAATGATTGTTCCTGAAATCTGTTAGATCTTGCTTGTGACCTACAGTGTAGTCATAAACTTTTTTTTTGGTAAAAGTTTAATTTACAGTTATTTTAGAATGAGTGTATCTTCTTAACTACTGTTTATTAATTTAAGTTTATTAAATTAAGCTTGTTAGTTATGTTCTGATCTACATTTTGACCAACATCTGTTTTGTGCTTGGCCTATTAATTGAGATGGTGGTATTACTCCCACAATAATTGTGAATTTGTCTCAGATTTTGAAGCCATTTTTTTCCAGGTTTATACAAGTTTACAATTATTATCTTTGTGGTGACTCACACACTTGGTCATTCTGTTGCTACAGTCTCTGTCAGTGATGTGATTTTGGTCTGAGTCAACTTTGTGTGATATGATCACGGCCTCTTGGCTTCTCTGGTTTCCTGTTAGCCTGGGGCATCCCCTTCTAGGCTTCCTCTGGTCCGGGTACATCCATGGGGAGCTGGATCCTCAGCCAGCCATGGGGATTCTGCCTTGGTTTTCTGTGCTTGGAGCTTTGTCCCCTGTCTTCTCACCTGGTTAATCCCCACACAGCTTTCCTTCAGCTCAAACCACTTCCCCCAAGGATGCCAGTCCATTAGGAAAACTTCTTTAGTTGAGTGCTAGAGATGGCAGAGATGGGAGAGGGCCATGGATGGAGACAAGTAAGCAGATTAAAAAATTATTGGGGTAAAAGGACAGAACCTTTAGTTTAAGCTAGGGATAAGTGAAATCTGTGTCACGGTGTCTGTAGCTGCTAAGGGAGGCACAGGGGAGACCAGGTCTGGGTTAAATGCCTCTGGGTGTGTACCTGGATAGAGGCTGGTAGGGCTGGTTCTAGATGGTTCTAGGGGAACACAGACAGACTCTGGGTCTCAGGCTGGGCAGGGAAGGCTCTTGTTGGTTAGTGAGCAGGTGAAGGTTGAGCTCGGAGGCACTGGAAGTCATGAGCGTGGGAAGGACGCAGGCAGGGACACAGGAGGCAGCCCCCCAGGCACCGGGTCTGGGCTTTGAGGTCAGGCTGCTGGAAAGCTAGGCAAGAATCTTCTGGTGACGTGGGTGGAGCATGGGGCCAGGTCTTGGTGATTGGGGCATGATGACCCGAGCCTTTGCCATCTGTGAGAGGCTGGCTGGTGACCAGAGAGGAGCTGAGAATAACCACTTGGTGATGGGGAAATCAACGGAGACCATCGCAGCCGGACGGAGGCTGCTCACTCAGACTGACCAAATCTGAGGGGTCAGCCACGCAGTGACTCACAGGTAGGCAGGTGGGGACACGGGAGGTGTTGGTGTGGGGAGACTGGAGGAGGGCTCCCTCTGGCTGGGCCATCCTAGTGGCTGGGGACCATGTTTGGCTTTCACTGGCAGGGCCTGAATTGGAAGTGGGAGCAAAAATGAGGGCAAAGAAGAGAAGAGGAGGTCATTGCCCAGTCCTGGCTGTTCTGGCCCAGTTGGTGCTCTGGCTTCCGGGATGGTCACTGCAGGGCTTGTGGGTCAGAGTTCAAGTGTCACACATGATCTGGACATTGTCTGTTTGTGTATTCATTCTCTCCATAAACTTTTTTTTTTGACATGTAACATTTGCTCCACTGCGAGAGTTTTCTGTCTTCTCTATCTTTCTGTAATTTAGATACAGACTTCTCTGCAGCAAGGAGTGACATTTACATGTACCTTCACCGCACTGCCCTGTGATTCTGAGAGATGAGGTGGGGTTAAGGTTCTCACCCCCACCTGCAGAGGACGGAGTGGAGATGCAGAAAGGTGAGTGACTTACCCGATTTAGCAGAGGCTGGATGTCCACGGTGGGCTGCAGCTCCGGACGCTATGGGCTTTCTCTCCTGCTGTTCCCAGGGCTCCCAGGGGGACAAGGCCTTGCCCTGATGCCACCACATCTGTAAGGAGCAGGTGGCATGTTTCACGGAAGGTGCATTTTTTTGAAGAAGGCTGTGGTGGGATCTCCCCTAACATGCTGTCTGTCAAATGGCTGGCTTTATGCTGCATAATCACATGAATGTTCTGCAGTCCACACAGCGGAAATCCAGAGGCAAGGATTTCCAGCTCGTGTGCTCAGTCGTGTCCAACTCTTTGTGACCCCATGGACAGTAACCCACCAGGCTCTCTGTCCATGGCATTTCCCAGGCAAGAACACCAGCGTGGGTTGCGGTTTCTTACTCCAGGGGATCTTCCTGACCCAGAGATCAAACCCGTGTCTCCTGAAGCTCCCACATTGCAGGAAGATTCTTTACCCACGGAGCCATCAGGGAAGCCCAAGGCTTTCCATGGGTCACTGGAAATACTCTCAGTACTTAGGGTTATTTCACAAACTGGTCACGGAGACAAAAAAACTCGTGGCCCTGGACCTTTGCTGTTATTGGTGCGTTTGTGAATGCTTCTTAGCTTTATGGAACATTGCTGACTTAAAAGAAAGTGCATAACATGAGAGTTTCAAATTAAATTCTATTTGGGGGCAAAATGAGGACTGTGGTCTGGGAGACAGCATTTCGGAAAACTCTGAGAAGCTGCTCCAAGGAGGCAGGGGGAGGTGAGTATACACATGATTTTGAGGAAGGGGGAGCACACACAGTCAAGCACATATTTTTGCAGAAGGTCTTCTGAGGCTCACTGTTAGTCACAAGAGGCAGACACCACCATGAAGAAATTTGGTAAGGAGGAGGAGATGTAAGAATTGGGCTCCTAAAATCAGTTCTTGAAAATACCTAACTATCTGAAGACCTGTTCTGCCAGTTTCTTTGGAGCACCTCATTTCTATTCTCCACCCTGAACTCCTTTCAGGGGGTGCTGAAGGTCAGCAGCTTCAGTGGCTTCTAATTTAATCTTTGTAGAGGTAGATGGCCAGTGCCAATGGCAAGAGCCGATTTGTAGTTGGGAACATCTGGAAAAGATATTGATGGCTCACTCATTCCTGACCCTTTATCTTGAAAGTCCTGAATGTTGGTATTCCTATAGCACTTCACAACACTGAACCTTGGAAAGCTTTCTCAAAGGTGACAGTGATTATGAGGCACAGTGACAGCAGGCTCAGGCAAAACGTTGAAAGATCAGTAATTTGTTAAATTTCTTGATTAATGCTTGTAAAATTTCAAATTACGTCCACTGATACTACACAGATTCATGGAACTTTCCGTTCAAATACATTGGTGTCATGTAAAACAGAGGTTGAGAAACTTGGACGTTCCGGCCAAATCTGGCCCTCTGCGTGCTTTTCTAAATAAAGCTTTATTAGCACACAGCCACGCCCATTTGTTTGTACATTGTCTACTTTCATTCTAGAAGAGCAGAGTTGAGTAGGTGCAGCAGAGACCAGATGGCCCTCGAGCCCAAATTATTTCCTATCTGGCACTTGACAGAGAAAGTTTCTCACATCTGCTCTACGCCCAGCATGAAACGATAGTTATCTTTAGCTCAGAGCCTTGCAGCTGGGGATAAAGTGTTAAGCTGCACAGTAAACAAGGGTGGCAAGAATGTAAATCCTCTGTATACAGCAAAAGAAACCCAAACAAAGAACTCTGGTTTGCTCCGGAGCTTTTAGTCTGTTGTTTACCACCGAGCTATGTTTTTCCACAAACAGATGAGGATGGATAAAAAAATAAAATG
>NW_011481499.1:217945-218443 GCF_000754665.1 Bison bison bison | reverse complement strand
ATAAAAGTTTTTGAGGAGGTGATTTTCTGTAAACACTCTGCTTTTGTGAAGCAACAGAAGACACACTGGAGGCACTTTTAAACATTGTTTTGTGGCCCGAAGACCATGTTTATGTGACCTCCGGACATTAGGAACTGGGTCTGAGGTCTGAATGCCGGGAGCCACCACCCGAGACTGGAACCAGCCCCGGTGGCCATAGATGAGATGAACCCTCCACGTAACTGCTGTCTCGCCATCTGTAAAGGGACCCATCTGAGAAGTGAACGCTGACGCCCCTCCCAGCTCCGAAACCCGGACTCCGGGATTCCACGCTAATGGAAAGCTTGGCCCCGCTCTGACTCCATCTCGTGAGAATGTGATGGCGTGACATTACCGTACTAAGAAGGCTCTAAATATGAAATTCCCCCATTGAATATATGTCGTGCCTAAGTTCTGAAGAAGTAGTTAATCAGTTTCCATTCAGTTATCCAGCTGAGTGAGCAGACGTGGCCAGCACTG
>NW_011481499.1:215029-217845 GCF_000754665.1 Bison bison bison | reverse complement strand
CCAAGCTCTTCTGGAAACAGCTCCTGGGGCCGAGAAGGGGGAGGGAGTTCCGATCCCAGGGGATGGGGGACACCGACTCGAAGGCCCACTTGGACCTCGCGAACAGTTCTGCACGCAGGCTCTCGGACCAGTGACACACAAGATACCGGAATCTGTTTTGCATTTAGGAAAAAAATTTTCAGTGACTACATGACTTATTTAAAACACACTCATTGCAGATGATTTCAATTGTGCAGTTTTTAAATGTCTGCAGATCCTAACACCTTTCTGGCCTCCGGCACGGTGCAGCTCTGTGTCCCTTATTGTCCCCTCACAAGTGTGTGACCCTTTGCAAATTTCAGTCTGAGGACCCCTGGCATCTGGGTTCTGGGGGGGGGGTGTGGAGATGAGGTGACGCAGCCCAGTGTGCCCAACACAGCCCTGCAATTCTGTTCCATACGAGTCGGCAGGATGCAATTCACACAGTGCCTTGGGGGAACGGCTGCATTGAGATGAATGCTCTGAGGCTGACATGGCCGGCCTGGTAGAGCTGTTGGGGGCATTCAGGAAGGATTTCAAGTGTTTAGGCCTGGGGTCCGGGTCTTAGGAACCACTCTGTAGATGACAGATGTCCTGGCAGTGGAAAATCTGTCTGAAAGCTGTTAAAGAATAGAGATATAGCCAATTGTATCAAATTTATTCTTAGTATGATCTATCCTTTGTGCTCAAGAAGTTGTGAAGTTGTGGGATTTTACATTGGGTTTATAGAAGTCACTGTTGGGAGGAGGGTAGGGAGAGTCAGAGAATTTAAGCAGCTCATTATTGGCCACACAAGTAATTCATGGCAGGATGGCCTTGAATTGTTTTCTTCTTTTTAGTAGAAGAGCCACAGACAGAGCAAAGCATCCTAATGTATGTCTTAAGGTCCCAGATTTTACGGTCCACTTGGAGGCCCTGAGCAGGTGCAGCCATGAGCCCTAAGAGAGGCAGCAGGGTGGGGCGCCCTTACACCCCAAACCTGCAAACATGCACCCAAATCCCGCAGAGTGAGCAGCGAGGTTGAAGTGGGAGTCTGGGCTGTTGGTGAAGGCCATGTTGGTCGCCCTTCTCCGTGGTGGATGATGAGGGAAGGAAATAATCACTACCTCTAAATAAACAGATGAGCAGAACTCATGTGGTTGCAGCAGACAGATGGAACTGTGCCGAAATCTGACTGTGGTTTAAGAGACGGAGTTGTTCTTTCCAGGGAAACTGCAGGGCCAGCTCCAGGCGAGGTCCAGGAAGAGACAGGAGTTGGAATCTTCTAGCAAACTTGGGAAGAGCGCACCCACTGATCCCGGGAGACAGCTTTGTTTGGATACTCTCTGGAACTGTCTGTAGCAGAAGGCAGAATTGTGCAAATTCCTAAACTTGGTTCTGTTGAATGAATGGTCTTATGGGATCCACCACCACCACCACCATCACACCCAAAGGATCCTGGGGATCAAATAAGTCTGAAAACACTCTATCCTATTTCCATCCTGGAGCTTTACTGTGCTTGTTAGCATACTAAAGCCTCTGATAAGTCCTGCAGTGAAAAGAAGAGTGTTCAACTTTGGGTCAAACAAGATTTCTCAATCGGCAGGGCCAGAGTATCTTTTTTCCCCTTAGCATCATTATAAACCTCTGCTTTTCTAAAGACCTCAGTTTGGGAAGTCTGTTGGAATGCAACCCAGACACTACTCCTGTGTCTTAAAAACAATCACTCCTCCCCGGGAAGCTAGTCTCGCCTTGCCAAGTGGCATAGGTCCCATCAGGTGACAGCCTGAAGGAACCTGGCATTTCATAACTTGAAAACGTGTTCACTGTTCTTCTTTAAATAATGTATTCCTTACTCTTTTATGCTCCTAATTCATTAAAAAAAAATAAAAATATATCCTTGCTATTTCACAGGGAAGGAGGCAATATCGATTTTATTGCTTAAAGAAATAAGCTCATCTTTTAACCTGTCAGAAACTAGCTCCTGGTGCATACGGGTTCTGCCCCTTGGAGGTTAGTGCTGGGGAAGGTTTTGCAGAGGAGATGCTCATGGGATGTGTTTGTTAGGCAGATGCTCTGAGCCTTCTGCAAACAGCACGAACTCAAGACGGAACTGATTCTGACCTGATCCTTTGTAGCTGAGGTCGGGGCTCCCTTCCACCCTGAGATCCCAGAGTGCGAAATAGCGGCTGACAGGCCGCCTGGGGCTGATTCGACGGGACCTCGTGCTCTGCCGGACTCTGCGGTAAGGAGCCCTTGACGGGACCGGGGGCGATGTGTCTTACTGCTGCCCCCACCTGGGCCTTGGGGTTAGTCAGGCTGCCCACTCCCGCTCCCTTGACATCTCTGCACCAGCCTGGCATGCAAATTGGTTGAATTGAAGTACACGACGTCAGCAGGTCTCTGTGCTTGAAAAGGTAACTTAAAGCCAGACAGACCCGGGTTTGAACAGGATCCCCCAAGGAGAGATGGGGTGAGGCTGTGAGTTCCTGGGGATGCAAAGTGGTGGCTGTAATTCCTGCCTGGTAGAGCTGCTGGGAAGAGGCGATGGCGGCACCCAGACACGCAGAGCGGGTGGGCTCCGGGAGACACCATCCTGATGCTGCGGCTGGAGCGGGGTGTGTCCTGGGCCCCGGCCGGTGCTGCCCTCATTCCCCATCCCACCCCCAAGTTAACTGATCAAACGTGGGTCCTGGCCCAGAGGAAGGCCTTGCTATCTCAGGTGGGTCCAGACCTCTTCCTGCAGCTGGGGAAAGGCTCCTGGATCTGATCAGAGCCGATGGGGATCAGGGCTCAGAGGCAGGCGGGAGGGAGGGGCA
>NW_011481499.1:213416-214920 GCF_000754665.1 Bison bison bison | reverse complement strand
TGCCCCGCCTCCTCTCTGCCGCTGCCGCGCGCTGGAGGCCAGGCTGGGGTCAGCCGGCGGCTTAGGAAGGGTCCTGGGCCCGGTTTCCTGTGTAGGTGACTTCTCACTGCCCGGGCTGGGTGAGATTGACAGTGTCCACAGGACTGAGACGGCTGCTGTTTTTGGTTTGGGACGTATTGTCGGGCCTGAGCTCAGCTATTGTACCAGGCGGGGGCTCCGCACCGTTCGGGCGGAGGTGTGGAGCCTGGACCAGCCGGCTGGCATCCCTGGGCTGGGGGTGGGCTTCGCTGCGGCCGAGGCCCCGCCCTAAACCACGGGTAGGGGTGGGCCTTCCGGGACAGCGGTGCAGACGTCAGGGCCATCCTGAGGAACCCAGGGTGCTGGGGTGGCAGCTGCCAGCTGACCAGGGAGGGCTTTCTGGGAAGGGGTCGAGCTGGACCTCAGAGGATGCCGGAGAGGGGTGGGCCGAGCCCTTCCAGACACGGACTGGCTGGTGTGCGCCCTCACAGCGGGCAGGGCCCGTGGTCTAGCTCTTTGGGACACCATCTCCAGACTAGAGGGTACCCACTTTATGTGGCCAAAGGCCACCTTCTCACGTGGGACCTTAGGTAGAAGCCTTTGCTTTACACCTGAGTTGTTACTGAAGCCCACACACCTAGACTGGTTCTTCATTCCCTGACCAGGTGTGTGTGTGTGTGTGTGTGCATGTGTGGTGGTGTGTGTGTGTGTGTGTGATGTGTATGTGTGTAAGAGTGAATGGATCTGGTCTGTGGTGTGTGTGTGTGTGTATGGTTTTGTGTGTGGTGTGTTTTGTATGTGGTGTGTTTAGTGTGTGGTGTGTTTTCTGTGTGTTGTGTGTTGTGTGTGTGTGTTTGTGTGGTGCGCTTTTTGTGTGTTGTGTGCAGTGAGTGTATGTGTCTGTGTGGTGTGTTTTGTTTGTGATGTGTTTTGTGCATGGTGTGTTTTGTGCATGGTGTGTTTTGTATGGTGTGTTTTGTGTGTGTTGTTTATGTGTGTTGTGTGTGCTGTATGTGGGGTTTGTGTGTGTGTATGGTGTTTTCTGTGTGGTGTGTTTTGTGTGTGTTGTGAGTGTATGTATGTGTGGTGTGCAGTGAGTGTATCTGTGTATGGTGTGTGTATGTGTATGGTGTTTTGTGTGTGATGTGTTTTTTGTGTGGTGTGTTTTGTATGGTGTGTGTTTTGTGTGTGGTGTGTATGTGGTGTTTTGTGTGTGGTGTATGTGGGGTTTTGTGTATGTGTGTATGGTATGTGTGTGGTGTGTTTTGTGTATGGTGATGTGTGCTGTATGTGTTGTGTGTGTGGTGTGTGTGTGCTGTATGTGTGGTGTGTTGTGTGTGTGCTGTATGTGTGGTGTGTGGTGTGCGTGGTGTTTTGCGTGTGCCGTGTGCTGTGTGTGTGCTGTGTGTGTGTTTTGTGTGTGTTGTGAGTGTATGTATGTGTGGTGTGCAGTGAGTGTATCTGTGTATGGTGTGTGTATGTGTAT
>NW_011481499.1:212966-213316 GCF_000754665.1 Bison bison bison | reverse complement strand
TTGTGTGTGGTGTATGTGGGGTGTGTGTGTATGATGTGTTTTGTATGGTGTGTGTTTTGTGTGTGGTGTGTGTGCTGTGTTTCGTGTGGTGTGTTTAGTGTGTGGTGTGTTTTCTGTGTGGTGTGTGTGTGTGGTGTGCAGTGAGTGTATGTGTTTGTGTGGTGTGTTTTGTGTGTGGTGTGTGTGTGGGTTTTTTTGTGTGTGTTTTTTTGTGTGTGAGTGTGGTGTTTTGTGTGTGCTGTGTTTTGGGTGGTGTGTTTTGTGTGTGGTGTGTGTGTGGTATTTTGTGTATGTGGTGTGTTTCGTGTGGTGTGTTTTGTGGAGGTGTGTATGTACAGCTGAGTCCCTTC
>NW_011481499.1:201738-212866 GCF_000754665.1 Bison bison bison | reverse complement strand
GGTGTGTATATGTGGTGTGTGTGTGTGTGGTGTTTTGTGTGTGCTGTGTGTGCTGTATGTGGGGTGTATGGTGTGTGTGGTGTGTGTGTGTGGTGTTTTGTGTGTGTGCTGTATGTGTGGTGTGTGGTGTGCGTGGTGTTTTGCGTGTGCCGTGTGCTGTGTGTGTGCTGTGTGTGGTTTTTTGTGTGTGCTGTGTGTATAGTGTGTGTGTGTGTGGTGTTTTGTGTGTGGTGTGTGTGCTGTATGTGTGGTGTGTTGTGTGTGTGCTGTATGTGTGGTGTGTGGTGTGCGTGGTGTTTTGCGTGTGCCGTGTGCTGTGTGTGTGCTGTGTGTGGCTTTTTTGTGTGCTGTGTGCTGTATGTGTTTTGTGTATGGTGTGTGGTGTGTGTGTGTGGTGTTTTGTGTGTGCTGTGTGCTGTATGTGTTGTGTGTGTGGTGTGTGTGTGTGTGGTGTTTTGTGTGTGGTGTGTGCTGCATGTGTTTTGTGTATGATGTGTGTGGTGTTTTGTGTGTGGTGTGTGTTTGTGTGGTATGTGTGTTTTTTTGTGTGCTCTGTGCTGTATGTGTTTTGTGTGTGGTGTGTGCTGTATGTGTGGTGTGTGGTGTGTGTGGTGTTTTGTGTGGTGTTTTGTGTGTGCTGTGTGTATAGTGTGTGTGTGTGGTGTTTTGTGTGTGGTGTGTGTGTGGTGTTTTGTGTGTGGTGTGTGTGTGGTGTGTGTGTGTGGTGTTTTGTGTGTGGTGTGTGCTGTATGTGTTTTGTGTATTTTGTGTGTGTGTGTGCTGTATGTGTTGTGTTTTGTGTGTGGTGTGTGCTGCGTGTGTTTTGTGTATGATGTGTGTATGGTGTGTGTGCTGTGTGTGTGGTGTTTTGTGTGTGCTGTGTGTATAGTGTGTGTGTGTGTGGTGTTTTGTGTGTGGTGTGTGTGTGGTGTTTTGTGTGTGTGGTGTTTTGTGTGTGCTGTGTGTGTTTTGTGTATGATGTGTGTGTGGTGTTTTGTGTGTGCTGTGTGTATAGTGTGTGTGTGTGTGTGGTGTTTTGTGTGTGGTGTGTGTGTGGTGTTTTGTGTGTGTGGTGTTTTGTGTGTGCTGTGTGTGTTTTGTGTATGATGTGTGTGTGGTGTTTTGTGTGTGCTGTGTGTATAGTGTGTGTGTGTGTGTGGTGTTTTGTGTGTGGTGTGTGTGTGGTGTTTTGTGTGTGTGGTGTTTTGTGTGTGCTGTGTGTGTTTTGTGTATGATGTGTGTGTGGTGTTTTGTGTGTGCTGTGTGTATAGTGTGTGTGTGTGTGTGGTGTTTTGTGTGTGCTGTGTGTGCTGTATGTGGGGTGTATGGTGTGTGTGGTGTGTGTGTGTGGTGTTTTGTGTGTGGTGTGTATGGTGTTTTGTGTATGGTGTGTGTGTGGTGTGTGTGTGTGCTGTGTGCTGTGTGTGTGGTGTGTGGCGTGTGGTGAGGGTGTGTTGAGGAGCCGTGGAAGCTCTGGCCCCAGGCTGCGTGGAGCGGCTCTCACGCAGACCCGTTTTCTCGAGTGTCTCAGGGGAGCGGCCGGGGGGCTTTCCCTGGGGCTCGGGACCGCGGCCAGCGCAGTGGCCCCCGCCCGGGCCTTGCTTTTCAAACCAGCTGTTTCTCTCTTTTGCGCTGTTGTGACGGCGAGCCCTGACCAGCACCCACTTTAGTCGTTTTACACACATACCAGCCCATCTGACTTTTAGATATTGGTAAAACTTCATTTCTTGTTTCAGAAATCCAATATTCCCCCTTAACCCCGGGGAGTCATCGTGCGCCCTCAGGCTGTCATTCTTGTTCGGGGACCGTGAGCCCAGGAACGTGGCTTGTCCCACATCGTCACCCTTGACTGTGTCCCCTTAGCCGCATGTGCACTGAATTGTCGCCTCTCAGGCAGCAGTAAAGACACTCGAGGCAAATGCAGATCTGCGTCTCTCTGTCCCGACACCTCATGTAATAAGACTCTGTAAAAAGCCCAGCAGAACCTTTCTACCCCGATGGCTGACGCATCTCAACTCGGACCTTCTGCTCTGACCAGTCCCCCAGCCGTTAGGAGGCTGGCCATCACGGAGGCTCCGGGGCTCCCGGAGGGCCACCTCGACCACCACAGACACCCGCCGGCCTTTCTCTTCTGCAGCTGAGGCCGTCGTGGCCCGCGTGCCGGAGGCCGACGTCTAGAGTGACCCCACGCCTTCCTCCTCCCTCGTTCACTCTGTCCACCTGGATGCTGAGTCCCGAGGAATTTACTTCCTCCGTACTCTTCAGGCAAGTCCCTTTGCCCTGTCACACCCTGCTTGCAGACATCTGCACTCCCATGCGGGGAACCCACCAGCATGGCCAGGGTAGACTGCTTAAAAAGTGCTCCCTGGGGAGTAGACCAGTCATGCCTGGGCCCTCCTCTCTGCCTGCTCAGAGAAGACTGGGAGCGTTCAGGAGGCAAGGAGGCCCCTGGACTCCTGGGACACACAGGGGACCCCGAGGCCATCAGAGTTTGCACCGTGGAGTTCCCAGCAGGAAGGGGGTCTTGTGAATCAGCGGATGTGGCCTGCGGGGAGATGTGGTTTTTGGGGGCCTGTGGGGCTGGGGTCTCAGGCGAAGCCTCCAGCAAGCCCCTGCCTCCCTGTGGGCCGGGAGGGCCAGCTCAGCTTTCCTGGGCTCTGCTCTGCCTTGGACCGGGGCCATCTCATGTCTGGGTGCAGACAGGGCAGAACAGGGTACCCTGGGTTGAAGTCTAGTGGAACCCCCAGACTCGGACGCAGCCTACGGATCTCATAGAGGCCTGGGGAGCTGGGTCCTTCTGGACTTGGGGCCCCTGGGAGGATGCCGTGTTTACTAAACATGGTTGCAGACTTGATGTGTGCCTGGTAGGAATTATTCCCCTTTCTTCTCGCCTGCTCTCCCCAGCCGGGACGCCGGCCTGGCAAGCATCAACGTTGCTCTCATATGAAGCATTTTTTCGGGCCTGACATGCAAAACTCTGATGTAGAAATTGAAATTTCACACTCTGAAGGGCCCAAATGGCTCCAGAGGTCAGCAGGCGGCTCTCGCGTCCACCCACCGGTGACTCATGGGGAGAGATGCCGGCCTGAATTAACATCAGCCGATGCTTGTGCGTCAGAGGTTCTGTGTGCTAAGAAGGTTTGCTTGACATCTGTGTCCCCCCACCGCCCCCCGCCCCACCGCCCCCCCAGCAGCACACACTCAACAGTTTTAAGCTGAGGGGCACGTCCTACTCATCTGGTGAATACATCAGCTGAATGCAATCCGCTTTAACAAACAGATGTCCCAGGAAGGGGGTGGGGGGCACTGAACGTGGGTTAGAAGTTGCAGAAGGTTCTTTATGAGGTTCTCACTTTGTGTGATGTGGAGTGGGACAGCCAGGGTTACTTTAATTGAAGTACATCTTACTGGGTGCTTGAGGTGGGTCTCTATAAAGGTTTTTTTCGAGTCTTCATCTCAGAGGGGAGTTTCTGTCTCCCAAATGCTTCCTTGGGGCTCCTTAACCCGTTTTCCTGGAAAACCAGAAGGAGGTAGAAAGGGAACGCCATCCGACCCTGGCCGACTTGAACAGGGGGCCAGGCCAGCGGCTCACAGAAACTTCCAGCCATATGCATGGAGTCCCTGCTGCCCTTTTGCACGGACAACATCCCAGTTCTGAGCCTCCCCCGCTGGCTTGTTCCTGCGTGTCTACATTTGTCCTTACTGTGCTGGGGCCTGCAGGTGAGCTGCTGTCCTGGGAGCCGCGCCCACGGCCGGCCCCATGCGGGGGCCGCCGAGGCAGGGACCTCTGCTCCCGACGGAGGCCGAGCATAGCGTTCTGGACTCATATTCTTCACATGTTCGCAACCTTCCCCTCCTTCACACAGACCTCAGATGTGTCAGAGGAACAGTCAAACGATCACAGGAGCCCAAAGGAGCTGGTATTTCCTCTTTATGTTTCCCCATCTTGCATTGCTCCCTTGTAAGGTGACCCCCCAAGGACCGCGGCTGAGGGCCCCGTACTGGCCACTATCCCCGTGGACAGAGCCAGAGAAGGGGCAACAGCAGTCCGGTCCTCAAGAAGGTCTGTAACTGTTTAGATCTTCCTGGAAGCAGGTACCAGGACCTCGAGGCCAGTGGTGTTCCGTGGCAAGACAGGACCAAGTGTGCAGCTAACTTGAAACACTGGATACTGTTGGCTGATCTCGGTTGTCGTTGTTCAGTCGCTCAGTCGTGTCCGACTCTTCGCGACCCCATGGACCACAGCACATCAGGCTTCCCTGTCCTTCACCATCTCCCGGAGCTTGCTCAAACTCATGTCCGTCGAGTCAGTGATGCCATCCAACCATCTTATCCTCTGTCGCCCCTTCTCCTCCTGCCTTCAATTTTTCCCGGCATCAGGGTCTTTTCCAATGAGTTGGCTATTCACATCAAGTGGCCCAAGTATTGGAGCTTCAGCATCAGTCCTTCCAACGAATATTCAGGGTTGATTTCCCTTAGGATTGACTGGCTTGGTCTCCTTGCTGGTCTCAATGACCAGAAGCAAATAGTCCTTAGAGGTGGTGGAGACACAGTGTCCACCAGATGACGCAGTAGGAAAGGTCCTGATTTCATCCCAGCCTCGACTCCAGTGGGATCTAGCAGTCTCACGGGCCCTCTTACTTTCCTGAGCTTCAGGGCCCGGGTCTAATCAGAGGGTGGGCCTGTGCACCGCCCTCTGGTGGAGCCCATCCACTGGGCATCCTCACACATGGCACAGAGGTGTCATGCCCGACAGCACAGGGCTTCAGGAATCTGCTCCCTGTGCCCTTTCTTTTGTCCTGACAACTGTCATCTGGACGTGTAACAGTCATGTTTGGATATAAGTGGATGTGATCCAGGCCCGGGTTTGACTGATGGGCTAAATTGTCTGCAGCTGGCCCTCCCCACATCAGGGCCTTTGAAAATCTTCGGTCTGCAGAGCGCTGACGTGTGCTGACGTGCAGCCCTGTGAGACATCAGGTGACGTGGCTCCCGGGGTCCCCAGGGAGCCGAGCCTCCGAGGGGAGCGGGGTGGTGGGTGCGGTCCTCCGAGGCAGCTTGTGTGCCGTATCCACCACAGGGCTGAGCAAAGCCCCGTTTCTCGGGAGAGTCGGGCTCAGCCAGGTGGGACTTTTCAGGACGCACTTCCGCCTGTGGGAGGGGCCGGAGCACCTGCCTCGCAGGCCGCCTTCCTTTGGGTTGACACGCGTGCATCTGAGAAGTGGGACCTGCTGTCAAAGACCAAGGGGACGGCGCCCGCCACGAGAGACCCGGGGCAGGTGCAGCACTTAGCGTCCACACAGCATGGTGGACGGGTTCGTGGCCACCCAGGCGTAGATGCTGTTTCTCACACTTGAGGAGGGTGTCCAGCCACCTCAGGCCTCAGTCACACACACCTCTACGAGCTCCCGTGGGAGGACAGCCTGACCAAGACGCTCTTCTTACAGGGGTGGGGGAGAGGCCCGGGGAGACCGAGATGCAGGTGACCAGGGCAGGGAAAATGTCGTGTCCACCCCCACAGGCAGGGCAGTTTCCTCAGGCTCCTTTTAGGGAAACTGAACTTCTGAATGGGGCTCCCCAGGTGGCTCGGCGGTAAAAAATCTGCCTGCAGTGCAGGAGACATGGGTTCAATCCCCGGTCTGGGAAGATCCCCTGGAGGAGGAAATGGCAACCCGCTTCAGTATTCTTGCCTGGAGAATCCCATGGGCAGAGGAGCCTGGCAGACTACAGTCTGTGGGGTCGACTGAACACAAACACATGAGCTTCTGAATAGTTCAGAGATGCTTTTGAACTACCCGGTTTTCCTTGCCTGAGAACTTCAGCAAATCTCCCCTTTGAGATTAAAATTTTCTCTGCTTGATCTCCCTGAAATGTGGATTTTCTTCAATTTTCTGGGGAGTCTGAATGAGATGCACTCAGCTGCTGGATGTTATTGAGAAGAAAAGCAAGCCGTCTTTTCATCATTGAAAGATTTGCCTCAGACAGCCCTTGACAGCCTGAGTTCTGAGGACCAACTTTTCCCAACGTTTCAGTGCGTGTTGAAATAGAATTTCCTGGTCCATCTCACCTTGAAGCTAATGTTTGCGGAATGATTCATCTTAGCCAACGTTTAGAACTCGGTCCATCGGCAAGAGATCTTGAAACTATTTGAATTCAAATGTGAGAAGCCTTCAAAGAAGTAGGGAAAAAATAGCACATTTTAGTTTTCAGGAGTAAAAGGAAACGTGTGAGGGATGGAACTCACCTTGAGGATTCGTTTAAAAGAAATTACCTCGTTGAGACTGATGTCTACTCTTTCTATGGCTGCCCACTTGGTGCTGGGTGCTGTCCGTTCCCTGTTCCTGGGGGCTCACTCACAATGTGATTATCACATAAAGGCCCAGTGAACTTTCTTTCCTGTACAAATTAAGACAGAGAAGCAAACTAAAACAGTTTAAATGACAAAGTTGAAAAGAAGAGTATCCTGGGCCGCTCCACTTTTAGAAATATCAATTTATTGGCTGTGTCGGGTCTCAGTCGCGGCATGAGGGATCCTCACTGCGTCACGAGGGGTCTTTGGTGGTGACGCATGAGTCTCTGGTGACGGTGCCTGGGCTCAGTGGCTGCGTTGTAGAAGCTTAGTTGCTCCACAGCATGTGGGATCTTGGTTCCCCAGTCAGGGATGGAACCCGAGTCCCCTGCATTGCAAGGAGGATGCTTAACTGCTGGACCACCAGGGGAGTCCCGGGCTAGCTCCACTTTCCCGGAGGAGTCTGGCAATCCAGATCGAGCTGTCACCTGCGTGTCCCCCCGCACTGCGGTTTCTGGCTTGGTGACGTCTGGGCTGACCTCCACACTTCTGCGGTCAGCTTGCGGCTGTGAATCTAAGGAAGGAGCAGAACGCTTTTGCTTTGCTTACGCTATTGTTGCTGTTCAGCCGCTCAGTCGTGTCCGATTCTTTGTGACCCCGCAGACTGCAGCCCTCCAGGCTTCCCTGTCCTTCACTATCTCCCAGAGCTTCCTCAAACTCGTGTCCACTGAGTCAGTGAGGCCATCCAACCATCTCATCTTCTGTTGCCCCATTCCCCTCCTGCCTTCAATTTTTCCCAGCATCTGGGTCTTTTCCAATGAGTCGGCTCTTCCCATCACGTGGCCAAAGTATTGGAGCTTCAGCATCAGTCCTTCCAATGAATATTCATGGTTGATTTCCTTTAGGATCGCTGGTTTGATCTCCTTGCAATCCAAGGGGCTCTCAAGAGTCTTCTCCAACACCACAGTTCCAGTCAGCTTTGGTGCTGAGCAAGGACGGGGTCCTTAGGATCCTTACGGGAGCAGGGTACTGGGGAAGGGGACAGTGGATTCCTAGGAACCAACCCCATCAGACTGCCTTTAGATTCCACCACTCTGAAAAAACATTGTGAAAGATGGACACTTCTGGAAAGTTGAGAAGCTTGTCTTGTTCTTCATGACCGTCCTGATTCTCATAGGTCAGATCATGCTAAGTAAAAAGAAAAAAAGGCAAAATCATGCTAAGTAAAAAGAAAAAAAGGCAAGCAGTTTGTCAACACATACACCACTTAAAGAAATTCCCCGAAAATAGGGAGACATGGAAGAGTGCAGAAAACTCATGAATTCACCTCCAATCTTCCTCTTCCCATTCTTATATAATACTGAGAGCCAATTGCTAAGACTCAAACAAATGGACATGTTGAAGATATCAGTCAGTAGGAGACAACTTTGGGGGAAATCTTGAAATAAAGCGTATTCAGATGTGTTTGAATTATGCGTCGGTGAAGACATTCAGAGTTTCCATGACTGCAGCAGCAGTGATTCTGTTTGTTTTTAAGGGCAACACACATGTTTCAAAGATTTTGTTTTGTTTTGTTTGTTTCTCCTACAAAGCCAGGCTTTTCAAGACAAACATGGCTTATCCGTGAGAGACACGGGATTAAAAATATCTATAAATAAAATGCAAATTCACAAACATTTTTTGAAGATATGTTCTTTTTGATTTCATGATTGTTCCCATTGCAATGAAAAGAACACTTGAGATTATGGTATTTATGGTGAGCTTAAAAATCCTAAGCACCCCTCGTTATTGAGGAAACTGAAGCTATGGGGCAAGCTCCAGTATTTGAATATCAAAAGCGTTCTGGTTTGACTCTTGGGTCTGCAGCTAACTAGCTGTAGCCTTTAGGGAAGTCATTTTCTTCTGTAAAAGGCTTCAAAGGGATCTCTGTCTCCTGAGTTACTGCACTCTGAAATCCAAGCGTGCAACTTATTTCTTTCAACTATGGCTGCACTGCATCCAGGATCTTAACAATATCCTAAACTCTCTCAAACCAGAAAGGGAAGAAGAAGGAGGAAAATAAAAGATCGCCCTTCTGCCTGAGTCCAACATGGCCAGTGACCAGTAACAACTAGGTGTGGCACTGAAGGATACAGACCGACTGTCGGGCTTCAGATGTGAGCGTCTGGCAGAAATACTCCGTAGATGAGCACGCCTTTTTCCATCACGGGCCCACACTATCTGCTTGTCTCTCTATGATGGTAGCGGGTGTGGATGATCGTGTGTTATTTCATTCTTATGACATGCTGTTTCATGGTAAAATGATCGTATCTCTATCATCCTTTTAGTTAATTAGCAGGAGTATCTCCAGAAAGAGAAGCTTCCTTTCAGCTCTACTGTGGAAGTCTGTACAGGAAAAGTAGGATAAACACTTGATGCTTTCTCTCTCTCTCTCTCTTTTTTTTTTTAGTTTGCAAAGTAATGCCTTGATCTATTGGCATCCTGCAAAGGTGAGCAATGAGTGATTTTATTTTTAAATTTTTCTTTCTTTTTTTTTTTTTGGAGCAGAGATAGGTTTACTACAGGGCCAAACAAGGAGAATAGGTAGTATCTGCTCAGAAAATCCCAGCTCCCAATAAGTGTTTTTAAAAGTGTCTTTGTAAACTCAGAGATTCAAATACTCTTGGTGGATTCCAATCATTGCAGCTTTCCTTTGTTGATTCTCTAACTGTCTCATCTTTGGCAGGGAGGGCCTCTCCTGACTGCTGTGGACCCCACCCCAGTGGTCTAGGGTGGGGCTTCCTTGGTGGCTCAGATGGTAAAGAATATGCCTGTAGTTCAGGAGACCCAAGTTCAAACCCTGGGTTGGGAAGATCCCCTGGAGAAGGGAATGGCTACCCACTCCAGTATTCTTGCCTAGAGAATTCCACGGACAGAGGAGCCTGGTGGGCTACAGTCCATGGGGTCGCAAAGAGTCAGACACGACTGAGCAACTAACACTTTCACTTTCTTTCCAGTGGTTGGTGCTTCCTTCCTTCTGGCTATGAGAAGGCATTTCAGGTTCATCCTATACATTTCCTGGCTCCAGACCCAGAATCAGCCACTTCTCTGAGTAACCCTGCTTTCATTTAGTGGGAAATGGTACGGAGCCTTGCAGTATTCAGGGCTCCTGGGCGGTCTTTGTGTCTAGGGATTTTCAGCAAACAGAGCTAGTAATTTTTTTTTTTTTTTAAGAGTCATACATGACTGAGCAACAATAAAAAGATAAAATGAATCATGTGCTTGTTATTTTCAGTTTAAATTCAAGACAAATTTGTTATTGTTGTTCAGTTGCTCAGCCACATCCGACTCTTTGTGACCCCATGGATTGAAGCACACCAGCCTTCCCTGTCCTTCACTATCTCCCAGAACTTGCTCAAATTCAGGTCCACTGAGTTGGTGATGCCATCCAACCACCTCATCCTCTGTTGTCCCTTTTCCCTCCTGCCTTCAATCTTTCCCAGCATCAAGGTCTTTTAGAATGAGTTGGTTCTTTGCATCAGGTGGCCAAAGTATTAGAGCTTCAGCTTCAGCATCAGTCCTTCCAATGAGTATTCAGGGTTGATTTTCCTTAGGATTGACTGGTTTGATCCAAGTGTCCAACCAAGGGCTCTCAGATTGATCTTAGAGTTCTCTTTGCAAACATCATATTCAGGACATTTGCATTGATACTCACAAAAGAGATTGTTTTACAATTTGCTTTTTTCATGTATTCTTTATCAGATTTGGGAATTAATGCTACACTGCTGCTGCTGCTGCTGTTAAGCCGCTTCAGTCATGTCCAACTCTGTTCGACTTCATAGACGGCAGCCCACCAGGCTCCCCCATCCCTGGGATTCTCCAGGCAAGAACACTGGAGTGGGCTGCCATTTCCTTCTCCAATACTGCACTAGCTTAATGTAAAGACTTTGGGAGTTTTCTTCTCTTTTGCGGATCTAGAATAGCTTATTTAGCAGTGGGATTTTCTAGTCTTTAAATATTTGATAGAAGTTTTCTGAGAAACCATCTTTTTATAGTGTTTTTGAGGGAAATGCTGTTTCTATTTCTTCTATCATAACTGGCTTGGTTAAGCTTCTGGCTCTATCAGGGTCATTGCTGGTATATATATTTTTTTTCCAGAAAATGTCATCTGGGTTTTCAAATATATTTGGATGGAATTGAAATTTTTTGCTCTGTGTCTCTCATTTTTTCTTAATTCAAATTGCTAGTGAGTTGTCTATTTTGTTGAATTTTCAGGTATATTCATTAGTTCACTGCTTCCCCCACCCCAGCTTGTTAATTTTTGCCTTTATCATCATTAATTTCTGTCTTCTGCCTTTTTTGGATTATTTTATCCTTCTTTTTCTCTTTCTAAGTTTTTGAATTGGGTCTTCATTTACTCTTTTTTAATTAATTAATTTATTTTAATTGGAGGCTAATTACTTTACAATATTGTAGTGGTTTTTGCCATACGTTGACATGAATCAGCCATGGGTGTACATGTGTTCCCTATCCTGAACCCCCCCTCCCACCTCCCTCCCCATCCCATCCCTCAGGGTCATCTCAGTGCACCATTTACTCATATATATATATATATACACACACACACATATATATATATATTTAATACTATGAATTTTTTTGTTGAAAATTGTTTTAGCTGTATACCATAAATTCACACATGTCAAGTTTTCATTATTATTCTCCAGAAAACCTACAATGTGGTCGGTGTTTTCTATTAGATCCAGTTCAGTTCAGTTCAGTTGCTCAGTCATGTCCGACTCTGGGACCCCATGAATCGCAGCAGCCAGGCTTCCCTGTCCATCACCAACTCCTGGAGTT
>NW_011481499.1:196948-201638 GCF_000754665.1 Bison bison bison | reverse complement strand
CTCATCCTCTGTCGTCCCCTTCTCCTCCTGCCCCCAATGCCTCCCAGCATCAGAGTCTTTTCCAATGAGTCATCTCTTCGCATGAGGTGGCCAAAGTACTGGAGTTTCAGCTTCAGCATCAGCCCTTCCAATGAACACCCAGGACCGATCTCCTTTAGAATGGACTGGTTGGATCTCCTTGCAGTCCAAGGGACTCTCAAGAGTCTTCTCCAACACCACAGTTCAAAAGCATCAATTCTTCAGCGCTCAGCTTTCTTCACAGTCCAACTCTCACATCCATACATGACCACTGGAAAAACCATAGTCTTGACTAGACATACCTTTGTTGGCAGAGTAATGTCTCTGCTTTTCAATATGTTATCTAGGTTGGTCATAACCTTCCTTCCAAGGAGTAAGTGTCTTTTAATTTCATGGCTGCAGTCACCATTTGCAGTGACTTTGGAGCCCCAAAAAATAAAGTCTGACACTGTTTCCACTGTTTCCCCATCTATTTCCCATGAAGTGATGGGACCAGATGCCATGATCTTCGTTTTCTGAATGTTGAGCTTTAAGCCAACTTTTTCACTCTCCTCTTTCACTTTCATCAAGAGGCTTTTGAGTTCCTCTTCACTTTTTGCCATAAGGGTGGTGTCATCTGCATATCTGAGGTTATTGATATTTCTCCCAGCAATCTTGATTCCAGCTTGTGCTTCTTCCAGCCCAGCATTTCTCATGATGTACTCTGCATAGAAGTTAAATAAGCAGGGTGACAATATACAGCCTTGACGTACTCCTTTTCCTATTTGGAACCAGTCTGTTGTTCCATATCCAGTTCTAACTGTTGCTTCCTGACCTGCAAATAGGTTTCTCAAGAGGCAGGTCAGGTGGTCTGGTATTCCCATCTCTTTCGGAATTTTCCACAGTTTATTGTGATCCACACAGTCAAAGGCTTTGGCATAGTCAATAAAGCAGAAGTAGATGTTTTTCTGGAACTCTCTTGCTTTTTCTATTAGATCCATAAGTTTTAAAATAGCATTTAAATTTTTTCTAGATAGAAGGGGCTTTTTATTTTTTGATTTTGTTATTAATTTATATTTTTACTGATACCGGTCAGAAAGTGCCCATTTTTATAATTTTATTCTTTGAAATGTATTGCACTTTTTGTTTGTAACATTCTATGTACACTTGAAAAAAATGTATATTCTGCAATATTGGAGTTTAGGGTTCTATAAGTATAAAATCTACTTATTGTTTATTGATTATGTTGTTTAGGTCATCTACATCTGTACTTTTTTCTACTTGGCCTATCTTTGTTGAGACATGTGGATTAAATTCTTCTAGAAATGTATTTCTGTTTATCTCTTCTCATATCTAATTAAGTTTGTATTTAAGTTGGTGTGTATGGGCATTCTTTGGAGATATTTCAGGTTTGGCTCCGACCATTGCACTAAAGCAAATATAACAACGGGCTTGCCAGGTGGTGCTAAAAGAACCGGCCCGCCAACGAGGGTTAGGTGTAAGACACGCCAGTTCACTCCCTGAGTCGGGAAGATCTCCTGGAGAGGGGAATGGCAACCCAGTCCAGTGTTCTTGCCCGGAGAATCCCATGGACAGAGGAGCCTGGCCGGCTACAGTTCCTAGGGTTGCACGGAGTCAGACACGACTGAAGCGACTTAGCACACAGCACAAATACAAGAATAAAGTGGATCATACACGTTTTTTGGTTGCTCAGTGTGTGTAAAATTATGATTGTAGCACAGTATGCAATAGCTTTATGTCTCAAAAACGTACAGAGTGGCTCAGCCGTAAAAGAATCCGCCTGCAGTGTGGGGGTTCTATCCCTGGGTCGGGAAGATCCCCCGGAGAAGGAAATGGCCACCCATTCCAGCATTCTTGTCTGGGGAATGCCATGAACAGAGGGCCTGGCGGGCCACAGTCCATGTGCTTGCCATGACACAGTTTGTGACTAAACATACACATATACCTTAATTAAAATATTTTATTGTTAAAAGTGCCAACCATCATTTGAGCCTTCAGCAAGTCATCGTAGCAACATCAAAAGTCACATGCCATCACAACAAATACAGTAACAATGAAAAGCTCTCCAGGAGTCCCCATGATGTGACACAGACACTCAGAACGAGCAAATGCTGAGGGAAAACGGCACAAGAGGCTTGGCTGCCACGAACTTTCCATTTGCAAAAAACTCAGTGTCAGTGAGATGCAGTAAAAGTGAAGCATAACAAAAGGAAGTGTGTGTTGGGGGCCAGAGTGAGGTACTCCGCCCATGGCAAAGGTCATGAGGAAGGAGGCTCGACATACGCAAAGGCGGGATCGAGCCTCAGGAGTCCCCCTGGAACTCCTCGAGCATCTACCCCCATTAACCAGAGCCTGCCTACTTTACTACTTTGTGCTCTCCCCTACACCTCTGACTTTACGGGGGGCTGTCCCCCACCACCTCTTTCGGAGAAGGAGTTAACTTAGAGCTCCAGTTAATAAAAACTCCTGGGCGTGACAAGAGTATTTTAACCTACAAACTCCTCTGAAGGTTCTCTGGCCTGCCTGACAGGCTTGTCTGGCCACATGTGATTGCTCACAGCCTCCCAACTGTGAGAGGCACAAGATGCTTTAAACCTTCTAAAAACAGGTTCCTTAGAAAAGTTAGAAAACTATTAGTATAAGTATAATGGGCTGATTAGAAATTGTATTGGTGAAGGGTTTTTCATTTGTTGAGCCAATGTTTGTTGCTAAGTCTCCATATCCCCTGCCCTTACACACATTAATGAATATATAGAAGAAATAACTATTAACCTTTGATATTAATCGCGTTAGACCTTAGGCTAAGTAAATTCTTTCCTTAACTAAAACCCACTATACCCTCACCCTATAGGAATGTAACTTTATTTGGGTGGCGTCTGTTTTAAGAATAATCACCCTTGGAGAAAAAAGTGTTCTGACCACTGTCACAAGGAGAGGGTTGTAAATTGTCAGCAGGCCCCCCTGGCCAGAAGATGATGTAACACCCCTAAGACCTCTGTATACCTTTGTGTGAAGCACCTGACTTTAATAAAAGTCAGGACTGCTGTCCCCGCGTGACTTTTGTATAACATCTCAGTGTATAAAAACAGACCATGGAAAATAAAGAATTGGGATCAGTTTATCAAAAGACTGGTCTCCCCATGTCGCTCTCTCTCTCACTCTGGTTGAGTCTCCATCTGGAGCGCGGAACCCGCCATGCTTACTAATTATGCCTGGGCTTCTAAGATCCGACCAGGGAGGCCTCAGTGTCTCTTCTCCTTCGGGAGAATGGAAGGACGCCTGCGGCCTACGTAAGTGGTGCAAGCCTCTTATCTTGAAGTTTTATTGGTCTCCCGCGTAAACCAAGCTACTCAGTCTCTTTTCTCCACTGAATTTTCCTACTGAGCTATCCTTATTCTATTACTCTTTATATCTTTAATTAATATCTAATTGAAGCTATTGTATCCTGACCCTTGCCGACGCCGTCCCCGCTTCGAATACCCTGGATCAGCTGGGGCTGGACCCCAGCAAGTGTGCCTGTATATCTTCACGGCAAGTTGTAGGCTTTCCATTTTTAAAAAACATTATGCACTTATTTGGCTGTGTCTGGTCTTAGTTTCGGCAGCCAAGTTCTGGCGCACGAGTTCTCCAGTTGTGACCTGCTGCTTCAGTTGCCCTGCAGCGGGTGGGACCTCAGTTCCCCGACCAGGGATCAAACCCCTGTTTCCTGCATTGTAAGGTGGATTCTCAATCACTGGACCACCAGGGAAGTCCGTTAGTTTTATAAATGGTGCTACTTTGTCTCTTTAGATTTGGGTTTGCCTGAATTCTATCTTGTCAGATGCCAAGATTGCAATCCTCTGTGCCTTTGGTACATCTTTGTCCTCATTTTTACTTTTTCTGAATTTCTTTGGTTTAAATGTGCCTCTTGTATACACAGTGTTGGGTTTTGCTGTATCTTTGCTCAAAATCTTCCCTTTTAAAGGACAAGTTAAGCCAGTCTACATTTATTTAATGTGGTTAATGTGTGCCCCCAGCCCCACCAGACTGTCTCTGTAGATTCCCTTTCCCCATGCAGTCTATTTTATTTGTTCTATTTCTATTTTTTGGCATGTATATTTTTGTACTGGGGGAATTTTATATACATTTTCAAGTTCTCCTTTAGACTAAGACCTTCATATAATGCCAATTATGCCATTCAGTATCTAGGCATGAGACAGAAACACACCAGTTATGTTATCAAGGAACACTTGATATCACTTCAGTTCAGTCGCTCAGTCGTGTCTGACTCTTTGCAGCCTCATGGACTGCAGCACAACAGGCTTCCCAGTCCATCAACAACTTCCAGAGCTCACTCAAACTCATGTCCATTGAGTGGGTAATGCCATCCAATCATCTCATTCTCTGTCACCCTCTTCTCCTCACATCTTCAATCTTTCCCAGCATCAGGGTCTTTTCCAATGAGTCAGCTCTTCACATCAGGTGGCCAAAGTATTGGAGCTTCAGCTTCAGCATCAGTCCTTCCAATGAATATTCAGGACTGATTTCCTTTAGGATGGACTGGTTAGATCTCCTTGCAGTCCAGGGGACTCTCAAGAATCTTCTCCAACACCACAGTTCAAAAGCATCAATTCTTCGTCACTCAGCTTTCTTCACAGTCCAACTCTCACATCCATACATGACCACTGGAAAA
>NW_011481499.1:195177-196848 GCF_000754665.1 Bison bison bison | reverse complement strand
ATCTTCTCCAACACCACAGTTCAAAAGCATCAATTCTTCGTCACTCAGCTTTCTTCACAGTCCAACTCTCACATCCATACATGACCACTGGAAAAACCATAGCCTTGACTGGACGGACCTTTGTTGGCAAAGTAATGTCTCTGTTTTTTAATATGCTGTCTAGGTTGGTCGTAGCTTTTCTTCCAAGGAGCAAGCGTCTTTTAATTTCAAGGCTGCAGTCACCATCTGCAGTGATTTTGGAGCTCAAGAAAATAAAGTCTGTCACTGAAACAAAGAATTCTGACTAGGAATAGAGGTTAACTGCTCAGGGAGCAAGAGGATGCTGCATAGAATACAGCAGGATTAGGGAGCAAACACTACCTGTGGTGCTGAGGCAGAGCAACGGATGAAGAAACAGTTGGAGAAAAAGGATGCCTTTCATTACGACCTTCTTGGAAAGCAGGTGGCACAGTCCCAATGGATATCATGTTCCCTAAAGAGCAAATTGTAAAATTAACCTGTGACAACCTGTCTGTAAAATAACAGTGGTAATGAGAAGAGAGAAGAAGACGGTCAGCACCTCTGAAAAGGCGCACACACAACCTGAAAACAGAAAATGTACAAAACTCCTAAAGCCCTCGGGGTTTCCAGGTGGTGCTAGTGCTAAAGACTGCCTGCCAAGGCAGGAGACACAATTTGATCCCTGGGTCTGGAAGATCCCCTGGAGGAGGGCATGGCAACCCACTCCAGTGTTCTTGCCTGGAGCATCCCATGGGTGGAGGAGCCTGGCAGGCTGCAGTCCGTGGGGTCACAGAGTTGGACACGACTGAAGTGGCTTAGCACGCACGCAGGCGCTAAAGCCTGCAGTGATGTAACTGGCCATGAATCTATATCTGTGACTTCCTTCTCCAATGACCCATTCAGTACTTCTGCAGCTGTGGCTAGAACCTCAGCGGGTGGGTTTCCTTAGCTAATGGAGCCACCTATATATACACTCATCCAGGAAATGTCTGAATCCTTGATCGTGTTGTCTTTTCTTTGGTGGCTGTAATTTTATGTTGACCTTCACTGTTGGGCCTGGAGGTGCTGAGAGGCACCCTGAAGGCCAGCCCGGGTTCTGGAAGGGGTGGCTCTACCAGTCGGAGAGGGACGCTGCTGGTGAGGGGCGTGAAGATGTCCCCAGCTGAGCTCGTCCTGTGCAGGGGAGTGTGAAGACCGGGGCTCAGACTGGGGTTTAGAGGCAGCCCCTCTGTTGCAGGCTCTGCCCCAGGCACGTGCTCTGGCAGAACTTTACTAAAGCCATGCTGACACCAGGCTGGACCTCACTGAGCTCAGCTCCTGCTCCTTGCTGGTCTCTCTGAGAGCTGGAGCTCAGGTGGAGCGCCACGGTGAGGCGGTGGGGGCAAGTGCGGGCAAGTCAGATGAGCCCTGCCTCTCGGTTCAGTCCAGTTCAGTTCAGGGGCTCAGTTGTGTCTGATTCTTTGCGACCCCATGGACTGCAGCACGCCAGGCCTCCCTGTCCATCACCAACTCCCAGAGTTTATCAAACTCATGTCCATTGAGTCGGTGATGCCATCCAACCATCTCATCCTGTCTTCCCCTTTCTCCTCCCACCTTCAATCTTTCCCAGCCTCAGGGTCTTTTCCAGTGAGTCAGCTCTTCGCATCAGGTGGCCAAAGGATTGGAGCTTCA
>NW_011481499.1:163923-195077 GCF_000754665.1 Bison bison bison | reverse complement strand
TCCTTCCAATGAATATTCAGGACTGATTTCCTTTAGGATGGACTGGTTAGATCTCCTTGCAGTCCAGGGAACTCTCAAGAGCCTTCTCCAACACCAGAGAGTGGGGCTTTTATTCCAAGCAGAAGGAAAAGCAACACTGGGGTTTGGGGGGGCGGCTCAGAAGACAATGAGGATGCTTACTTGCTCGTTGAGCCTATTCAGTAAACTCGAAAGTGATGGGGAACGGCAGATGAAGACCACCAGGGCAGATACGGGACAGTCCACGTGAGCTCGGCAGGTGGAGCTTCTAGGTCTCTTTGAAGGGGGCTTTCTTCTTGGCGAGGGTTTCCTACGGCCTCTACCTGGCAGCCCCTCCCTCATCAGGTGCAGAGAACAAGCAGCCTGCACCCCAGCGCTGCTCCCGGTGGCCAGCGCAGGACCTCTCCCCCGAAGCCTAGGCTCCACCGTTCACCACCCCTTTGTTTCAGGCATTCTGATATCCAGCCCCAGAGAGAAGTGGACCTTAGTCTCTCACTGGGTGGGACCGTGCCCATCAGCTGGCCTTTTGGTTACTGTGGCCCATGAATGGCCTTACTCAGGTCAAAGTGGGCCAGGAGGCAGTGGCAAGCCACAGGGAGGGGCTGGAAGAGGGGAATCGAGAGATGGGACTGGAGAGTGTCCCTCTGCAGCACCTGCTGGCAGGGCTGGCCCACTCTGCGTGCACCGCGGGAGGAGGCCTGGGTCCCGGCAGGTCTGCAATCCATGCCCCCCACCCCCCCCGGAGCTGCGAGCTGTCCTGGAAGTTGTTCTGGACAGATTCACACTCTTGTGAGCAAAGATGCAAATTCCTGTCAAGGGAAACAAGATTTATTTCTTACTGAAATATTTGTGGGAGAATCAAGTACGGATAATTATTCCAGGCTTCACTTCCTTTTTACTCTGCTTTGTTTAACACACACACACACACATACCACATACGGATGAGTCACACACGCACGCATACACACCACATACAAATGAGTCATGCGCTAAGCTTTCTGAAAGTCAAAGGAGAGAAAATAAACAGATGCCTCTGAGGAGGTTGAACACTGGTATTGTTTCAATCAAAACTGTGAAGACAAAGGAAGGAGTGGGAAAGGCAGAGATTAAAAAGAGCAAGGCTGAATGGCAGGCAACGCAGAGATCTTTCCTACTCCTCACACCCACCTGGGGACGCACATCTTAAGAGCAAGGGAAAGGGGCATTTGGAAGCTTCTGCAGGACTTCACCCACAAGAGGCGAAAAAGGAGGGATTTGTTAAAAAAAGTATGGAGATCCAAAAGCACCTTAACATATAAATGTGAAAGGCATAGAAGTCTATATATCAAAATATAAAATGCCATCTTTAAATAGTGAAATTACGATTTTAAGTGTCTTTATTATGTATTATACATACTATATTTATGTTACATGGCTTTAGAAACCAGAAAAACTTATGAACTATTAAAAAATAATTCTGTGGCCTCATTGGACCAAGCAGCATTGGTAGACACCCGCCTGGGTCATCCAACAACTTCAGAGCAGAGGTGGGAAGGGGACCCCAGTCTGGAAGGTGCCAGATTCGAGCTCTGCTTGCTGCATTGCACACCAGACGCTTCTACCACCCTGACCCAGGGTTGATGAGCCTGGCAAGTCAGAGGGCAGAGAACTGTGAAATGACTTTTAAAACAGTTTATTGGGTGAAATTTACACAGTGTAAAAGCAACCATTTTCAAGTGAGCAGCTTAGTGGCATGGGGAAGATTCAGTGTTGTGCACTCGGCCCCCGTCTCTAGTTCAGAAAGATTTCCATCTTTCTAAAGGAAAACCCACTCTGTATTAAGCAGCTTCTCCCCTCCCACTTCTCACAGCCCCTGGCAACCACCAACTTGCGTTCACTTGACATGCCTTTCTTCTAAGTTTTGGAAACTAATCATGACTCCCTTCCAACCTCTGTCGAGGCAAGTGTTCTGCTGCTGTCCAAGAGTCATGGGATTTCTGGGCAGCCTTCCCTAGCTGCGGCCCCCCAGCGTTGGCTGGATTCCAGGCTGTCACAGCCTGGAGGGCAGAGGCCCGGAGCCCCGGAAAGGCCGTGGGGTGCCCAATGTCTGCCCCGGGAAGCCACACTGCCTGTTCTTCGCTCTCGCAGGAAACCTCTGCATTCTTGACTTTATGATGCTAACTGTGAGCTCAGCATTCACAATGACTCCTCAGAAAGCGCACAGATGTTTCAGACAAGGGTGTGTGATGCCCTGGTTCAAACTGATGATGCTGACAGTTTCGAGGGCTCCATCATTTCCTCCAGAAGGGCTCCAGTGTGGACCACTTCACTTCAGACAGGCTCCGAGGGCCTTGGAAACCCCATCAAGGAAACATTACATGTGAGGGATTTTTGAACCAGCTCAGGGACTTTGAAGGTGAAATTTCCTGACAGGCTTAAATTTCAACTTCAAACGTAAGCATCTTCAATAATTTAAAATAATGGGGCTTTAAAGTTTGCAATTGCCTTTGGAAGGAAGGAAAGTGTAACTACCTCATCCTGCAATCGAGGGAGAGGAGAGGAAGGAGGCAGGGAGTGAAGGTGATGGGAAGGGGGAGGCGGGTGGAGGCCAGGGCGACAGGCAGCCCAGCTGCAAGGCATTAAGCCTGACAACCTCCCGGGCTGGTGCCTGGGGGATGCGGAGGGTTCTGCCCATGTGTCTGTTATGGCATTGCCTCCTTACAACATCCCCAGGAGGTGGATGAGGACCACAGCATCTCTGTTTTAGGGATGAGACACCAAGTCTTGGAGAGGTTCCATGATGCCCTCCCCTAAGCTCCAAGGTAACATGCTTAGGAAGTGGTAAACCCTGGTTTAGAATCCACTCCAGGTTCAGATGTCCAGCTCATCAATCCTTGTCAACCTTGGTTGACAATTTCAAAGTGCTTTCTGAAGCCAAACTGGGATACCTTGCCCATCACTCCTCCCTTTTCCCCCATTTTTTCCCTCTCTACGTAGGTCACTCCAAAACCACTGCCTTGGCTAGGACTGAGTTGCTGTTGAGGACAAAGGGTATCTGTTGGATTTTTCTTTCAATTTTCTAAAGGAGAGGCGTGTCAAAAGAGAAGGAAGAGAAGGTTCCAAACTGCTCAGAATCAGCCTAGCCACCCAGCTCTCTTATGTCCATCAGGAGGCGTGACTCGTGGGGGCCTCAGGGAGATTCCTCTTTACTGTTTATTTGCCTTGAAACTGTAAAGCACAGTCATCGTGTTTCACTGAGGAGCTTTGAACAGTTCCTTTTTTGTAGTATTGTGCCCTTGTTTCATAGGTGCTGAATCATCTTATCGCTCTGAGGTTATTAGTTATGTTTCTTTAAATCTCATTATGCCTTTTTGCTTTACGTATTTTTTCTGGGTTTCTTTTTATCTTTTTATGGGTTTTGGTTTCCACCATTCATGTTCAGGTTCGGTTCAGTTGAGTCACTCAGTTGTGTCTGATTCTTTGCGACCCCGTGGACTGCAGCACGCCAGGCCTCCCTGTCCTTCACCAACTCCCGGCGTTTACTCCAGCAAATGTCCATTGAGTCGGTGATGCCATCCAACCATCTCATCCTGTCATCCCCTTCTCCTCCTGCCTTCCCTCAATCTTTCCCAGCACCAGGGTCTTTTCAAATGAGTTGGCTCTTCACATCGGGTGGCCAAAGTATTGGAGCTTCAGCTTCAGCATCAGTCCTTCCAATGTGTACTCAGGACTGCTTTCTGGAATCACCCATCACAGTGGGGTGATGGGGCTGATTCACCCCTATGTCCAGATGAGTGTGTCTTCTCTCTTGTGCCAACCAGTTTCTGAAGAGGGGAACCCTCTGATGTCCTATCCATGTCCTTTGAACTTCATGACAAAAAACTCCCCTGTCTAATTAAAAACTTCTACTGAAAACGTGTGGGTGTCAAGGCATCGTGTGGCTCTGCAAACACAGACATACCTGAAGACCGGCCCCCCGGACAGTGTTCTTCCTGTTTTGTTGCGGGTAGAACCTAACAAGAGGCCCCAGGCTCCTCCAGCAGAAGCACTGATGGGGAAGGACTGAGGGGCTCCTGGACCTGCAGATCCAGCTTGATGTCTACACTGCTCTTCGACCCTGACCTAGAGACGCTTTCTAGTCACGGAGACAGGGGCATCCAGGGTGACCGCAAGTCAGGGAGGGATGGCACAGGTGTGGTGAGGGGGTGCTCATGCCTGGAGGGCAGGGGGCGGGCAAGATGGGCTCTAGAGAGAAGGCGGGTGCCTCCCCAGTGAGGAGCTGGGGCTTCCCGCCCTGGGGTGGGGCAGCAGAGCCCACGGTGCACCTGCGGGCATCACCAGGCTGGCTGGGGCTCCAGGAGATGCCCTGGGCTGACACCTGGGCTTTTGGGAAGAACAGTGCCAGGCGAGGGCCTGGCAGGAAGCAGGACTCAACCCAGGAGGACTGCAGTGTGGGGAGGGAGTCCCAGGGAAGTCCAGGCAGCCAGAAACCCCAGTGGGGGGCTGTTACACGCCCCCCGCAAGGGCTGACTGGGCCATGGAGGGAGGCAGGTATGTCACCAAGTGGGGAGGGCACTCACTCTCAATCCTCCTCCACTGGCTTAACCAGGGCAGCTGGGGGAGCAGCCCCCAGGGATACGGGAGGGGCGGTCAGCAGAGGCGGTAGGGAGGCTGATGGGCGGGGCATCAGCTGGAGAGTGGCCAGCCAGGTCTGTGTGCCCTTACCTGCCCAGCATCATCCTCACCCTCTGTTCGGATGAAGAAACCTCCGCCCCCTCCTGGGGAGCTGAGTCTCATCAGCTGCTGTGCTTGCAGGATGAGGTCATTTGGTCATCCCCCTGCCTGTACCTGACCTCTGGAGCCATGATGCCCTGCATGTGGGCTATAGGCAAGGCAGAGGATGAAAGAGAAAAAAGTAACTGAAGCCATGCACAGCTGCCGTGGTCCCTGCTCTGCAGCTGGTCATAATCCTAACTTCCTGTGAGCCTGTGCCCCGCACTCCTGGCCCCAGTGGCCTGCCTCTGTCCCTGCAGCCTTGGCTGGCATCTGTGCCACGCCTGCATGCACAGGGGAGCCTGGCTCTGTGGGAGGAACACCTGACTTATTCAGAACGGCTGGTGCATAGTGATTGCCAAAGCAGACGGACTTAGTAGAGTTATCAGTTTGAAATCCTCCACCAACAGAGCTCCGCCACTGGCTCTGCACCTGAGCAGACCACTCCCAGGGTCCCTGCCCCTCCTCCACTAAACATAAGCGTGCCCCTGCCATCCGGGAGCAGAGCGGCCTAGAGTTTGGGACCTGTGGTCATCACAGTGTCAGGGCAGCCTTGCTCTCTTCCAGCCCGCATCTCCAGCTGCCTCCATCCAATGATTGCTTGGCTGACTGTGGCCCCTGCTGTCTAGGGCGAGTTCCCTGGGTCACGTTTTCCCCAGCGAAGGGTGGTCTGTGCATCTGTGTGAGCCCGCTGGCCCTGGATCCTATTCCCCAGGTCTCTTCCTAGGTCCTCTGACCAGGTTCCCAGAAGAAATCAGTAGTCATCACCAAGTAATCAAACAAGGAGACTCTAATGACGGGACCCTGGGGTGGGGAGCCTCCTAGCCTGGCAGCAGTGGGTGCCATCAACACGCCAGGGCTGAAGGGCTGAGGTGGGGCGGAGGGATGCATTCTGTTGGTGGGAGCCATGGTTATGGTGAGCTGCAGACCTGCGGAGTCACTCTCTAGGAAACAGACTGGGCAGGAAAGACCTCTAGGGGGTGAGCCCAGAGGACACCCCCTGAGCTGAGGAGCCAGTCCTTTGGGTGAGAGGTTGGGGTGCATGGTCCCAACTGGCCCCCAGCCCTGGCCTCTGCTCTGAGCTCGGCCAGGTGGTGACGGCAGGTGGCCCCAGCTCACACTCACTGGGATGGCGCACAGCCGCGTGTGTGGCAGTCACTCAGGCCGAGGGACGGAGGGCGGTGGAGGGATTCTGACACCTTCCCCATCTGTGTCACTGCACCACTTCAGTGTCTTTATTTCTCCTCACACCCCCTTTGTCTTGTTCTTTTGGTCTAAAGTAATCAACAGGTACCTTGCTAAAACCTCAGACAACCAAATGAGACTGCCCCGGCTCGGCACCCTGACTGATCCCTCTGCACCCTCCTTAGCCTCACTGCAGTGCCTCTGTTCTGCCCTCCCCAGGGCTTCTGTCCTCCCCCCGTCCCTCCTACAGGAGGAGACTCCCACCAACAGAGCTCCGCTACTAGCTGACAACCCTGTGCGTACGCTTTTGAGTCCCTACCTGGAGCTTCACTGTGGCAGAGAAACGGTTGAACTGAACCGCGTTCATTTCCTCACCTCTAGAAAACCAAGTAAGTGCAACAAGAAACTGTGTGGACACCCAGGGTTCGCTCACTAAGCATTTTCGGGGGAACTCCCAGTATTCTTGCCTGGAAAATTCCATGGACTGGCGGGCTGCAGTCCAGGGGGTCACAAAGAGTCGGACACGACTGAGTGACTGAGCATGCATGCACGCCCATTCCCTGGAGGTCATCGACTTGGCCGCCCCTGGCAGACGGGGAACGTTCCAACTCTTGGCCTTCAGAGATGACAAATCACATGAGCAAGCGAATGCAGATTTTTGAGTCTGATTTTTGGCGACCGAAAGGTAAAACCGTTTGAGGGAAAACCATTTCTTGGAAAGGGTTTCCTCACCTAGTTATTTTTCTAAGGAGCGACTCAAAAGCCTAAGCATGGAGTCGTAAGAGAAATTGAGTAGGCGCAGATGGAGCCTCAGCTGCAGTTACTCTAGATACCCGTCTAAAGAAAGTGCTGTTGAAAAACTCCAGATCCATCCAGACAGGACCCCCGTGAGAATCTCAAGAAGTGCAGGAGCACAGCAAAGGGCACAGGGTGGGCTTGACACCACTGAGGGAGGCAGGCCACTGGCCCCTGCGCATCCTTGTCCAGCGAGCTGTACTGTCTGTCCCTGGCATGGAGCCGTTTCTGCAGTGGGTCATGCTGGCCACTACATCGGGGGCTCCCGGGGAGGGGCGGCTACCGGGACGTAGCATTCTGCGGTCTGGGTGAGGCACCAGCTGGGGCAGAGAAGCAAGGAGGTCCCTCATTTCCAGCTCAGGACGGCCCTGGTCTCCGTTTGTGATGCAGATGCTTCACAATGGAATGTTCATTATGTTTTACATATTGAAAAAAAAAAAATAAAAGCTCCAGAGATGCGCATGTTACTGAGTGCCATTTGATTTAACACTTGGTTGCAAATGGTGTTCTGTTAGACATGGTTACCTAATCTGGTAACCAGCATGGACGCAGGCAGCAAAGTCAATATTAAAATATTTGTCGATAGGCAGATTTTATTTTTAGCTGGAAATTTGGCCAAGTAGGAGGCCACATGCGGGAGATTAAAGTTTAACAGGAACCATCTCCCCAGGCTGGTGCCAAAGATGACTGTGACTGTGAGCAGGAATCCCATGTGTGCCATGGAGATCTGGGGCTTTCCCAGGAAGGAGTTCGTTGCTGGAGAATAAAGCCCTTTGGTCTCAACAGTTTGGAAGAAACAAACGTGTCCCTCCATCTTCCAGCGTTCAGCCAGCTCAGCTGGAACCTCCCAAGTATTTGCCAAATCTCTCACCGTTTTCTCGGGGCTTCTGAAATTTCCATTTTCCGAATGCCTTGTCATGTAGGATTCTCCTCACTGAGAGCACAGATTCCTAGCACCTGAACGCGGCCGCTCCGGGAGAGGGCCCAGGCCCAGGGGCTTGGAGGGCCGCACGAGAGGCAGGCGCTCCCCTCGGGGGCCTCCCCTCTGAGTGGTGTGGTTGCCACGCATCTCTGATGTTGGACCTACGAGCTGTCAAGAGCTTTAGATTCCCAGAACTTGCTCATCTTTAACTGAATGCTTATACCCTCTGGAGGATGGACAGCTCTTCATTTCCCCTGCCTCTAGCTCCTGGGAACCACCATTGTACTCTCTGTTTCTATGAGTCCAACTTTTTCTTTCTTAGACTCCACACAGAAGTGAGGTCTTACAGTTCCTCTCTTTAGCTGACTTACGTCACTTAGCAGAAGGCTTCCAAGTCCATCCATGCTGTGGGAAGTGGCAGGGTTTTCTCCTTTCTCTTGGGTGAATGATAATCCATTCTCTGTCTGTCTGTCTGTCTATCTGTCTATCATCACATCTTCTTTATCCGTTAATCCATCAAAGGACATTTGGGACTTAGGGTGTTTCTGTATCTTGGCTAATGTGCACAACGCTGCAATAAACCTGGGAATACACGTATCTCTTTGACATACTGATTTGGTTTCCTTTGGATATGCCCAGGAATGAGATAGCTGGATCATATGGTAGTTTTATGTTTAATCTTTTGAGGAAACTTCAAGGCTGCAGTCCATGGGGTCGCGAAGAGTCGGACACAACTGAGTGACTTCACTTTCACTTTTCACTTTCATGCATTGGAGAAGGACATGGCAACCCACTCCAGTGTTCTTTCCTGGAGCATCCCAGGGACGAGGGAGCCTGTTGGGCTGCCATCTATGGGGTCACACAGAGTCGGACACGACAGAAGCGACTTAGCAGTAGCAGTAGCAGCATATGGTTTTCCATAGTGGCTGCACCAATTTACATTTGAACCTACAGTGTGCAAGGGTTCCTTTTTCTCCACACCCTTGTGGACACTTGTCATCTTTTTGACAAATACTGTTCTAACAGGTGCCAGGTGGTATTGCACTGTGGTTTTGGTTTGCATTTCTCTGTTGATTAGTGATGCTGAGTACCTTTTCATATATCTGTCAGCCATTTGTATGTCTGCTTTGGAAAAATGTTTACTCAGGTCTTCTGCCCATCTGTCAGTTGGATTATTTGATTTTTTGCTATTGGGTTACTTGAGTTCCTAATACATTTTTCAGGGGGTGCATATATTAACCCATTATCATATGTGTGGTTTACAAATATTTTCTTTCATTCTGTAGGTTGCCTTTTCATTTTGTTGACTATTATCTTTGCTGTGCAGAGAATTTTTCATAATTTTCTCTTTTTTCCTGCCTTATCTTGTTTCATTACCAAAGGGATCCTTGCCTTATAAAAAGAGAGTCTTTCCTCCTTTCTAGACTTTGGACTAGAGTAATTATCAGTTAAAATAGAAGCCTCAGTAATTTAATTTTTAAGGGAAATTGTCTACCACATCAGTTCAGTTCAGTCACTCAGTCCTGTCCAACTCTTTGAGACCACATGGACTGCAGCACACCAGGCCTCCTTGTCCATCACCAACTCCCGGAGTTTGCTCTAAGTCATGTCCATTGAGCCAGTGATGCCATCCAACCATCTCATCCTCTGTCATCCCCTTCTCCTGCCTTCAATCTTTCCCAGCATCAGGGTCTTTTCAAATGAGTCAGTTCTTCACATCAGGTGGCCAAAGTATTGGAGTTTCAGCTTCAACATCAGTCCTTCCAATGAACACCCAGGACTGATTTGCTTTAGGATGGACTGGTTGGATCTCCTGGCAGTCCAGGGGACTCTCAAGAGTCTTCTCCAACACAACAGTTCAAAAGCATCAATTCTTCAACACTCAGCTTTCTTTATAGTCCAACTCTCACATCCATACATGACTACTGGAAAAACCATAGCCTTGACTAGATGGACCTTTGTTGGTAAAGTAATGTCTCTGCTTTTTAATATGCTGTCTAGATTGATCATAACTTTCCTGCCAAGGAGTAAGTGTTTTTTAATTTCAAGGCTGCAGTCACCATCTGCAGTGATTTTGGAGCCCCCCCAAAATAAAGTCTGCCACTGTTTCCACTGTTTCCCTATCTATTTGCCATGAAGTGATGGGACTGGATGACATGGTCTTAGTTTTCTGACTGTCGAGCTTTAAGCCAACTTTTTCATTCTCCTCCTTCTTTGTCTTGATTAATTAATTGTCAAGAAAAAATTTATATTTTGATTAGTCCTTTAAAAGAATCTTTTGATTAGTTTCTCCCCACTGTTTCTTTATTTACTATTTTCATAATTTTGATCTTTATTATTTATCTTTTGGTTTTACATTGGTTTTTACCCTGTATTATCTGAATTCTCCCATTGCATTTCTAGCTCATTAATTAAAATCTCCCTTGTTTTCTAATATTATGAATTCTTTCTAACATCCCCTTTCATCTACTTTCCACAGATCTTTGTGTGTAGTTCTTTTGTCGTCATTCAGTCCTCAGTATTCATAATCTCCATTACAATTTCTTCCAGACCCATGAATTACTTGAAAGTGTTATTTATTTCCAAATGTATGGGGGCATTTTAACTGACTTTAAAATTTTATTTCTAAACTGGTTGAGGACCACATGTTTTCAGATCTTTGGTATTTTTCAAGACTTGCTTTGTGATCCATTATGTATGTATCCAAATTTTAAAAACATATTTTATGTGTTTGAAAAGAATGTGTAGCCTGTTTTTGTCTGGGTTCTGGGAGACCTCTCCCTCTCTGCTCCTCTCTGTCTTTCTCTCTCCATCTCTATTTCTCTATCTATATCTCATAGATAAAATACTCTAATTTATAATATTGATACCATCAATTATGGTATTTTAATGTTTTCTGTATTGCTGATATTTTGAAAGTTTAATTTATTTGTTAGTGAGAGAAGTGTGTATTGTGCTAAGACACAATGGCAAGTGTCTTCTGTTTATTGAAGATCATAAAGTCTTCAATTTTAGGTTTGTCGACTTCTTATATTTCTGTCAATTTTGTTTTGTGTATGCTGAGGCTATGTTATGAGATGTGTGTGTATATGTGTTGATGATTACCAATCTTAGAAATTTATTGCTTTTATTATTAAAAATGACATTTTAGTCCATGATAAAGTTTTTTTCTTAGGATCTTTTGCCTAATAGTCATAAAGCCATTCAATTTTCCTTTTGTCCGGCAATTGTTTGTCATTTCCTGTCTCTTTACATGCAGCTTCTCTGTCTCCTTGAGTTTGGAGTTTCTTCATGGGGCGTATGTAGCTAAATATTGTGGGACTACTATGTAGAACAAACACAAATTATGCTGTGATTAAAGCAAGCCTTTATTTTTGTTCCCTGTCTCTTTAAAAGTGTGTTCACTGGTGACCCTCTTATACAGCTGTGGCCTTGGGCAGCTCCTGCCTCACCTCTGACTTCCAGGTTGCCACCTGAGGTCCTGCGTCGCCTCTCAACTCAGAAATCAACCAAGTGAGGCTGAGCTGTCCATCAGGACGTTCCTATTCACTTACTGCCCCTCGCCCAGCTAAGTCTCGTGGCTGGTGAGTGCCGGCCCTTAGGCAGGCGCCACCCTTGAAACAGCTGGAGCGCGTGGACAGAGAGGAGTGAGGGGAGCGTGTCTGCCTTGCAGAGGGTCTAGCAGAGGTTCTGCACGGGCCCTGGTGGGCCTTCTGGGGTTCTTCTGGGTCGCTCACACCCTCAATGCTGCTCCCGTGCTGCACTTCGGGCGTCTGCGGCTCAAGGTCCTCAGATGCTTCAGGTGGTCCCCTGGGGAAGAACCTGAACTTGTCTGTGTGTGCATGTGTGCACAAGTGTGTATCTGTGTCTGTTTCCGGTCTGTCCCCCCAATCACAGCCCCCCGTTTTGCATGGCCCACAGCTGGCACGGGGGAACGCTTTCTCCTAGCGACGTGTGGCTGTATGCGCAGTCACATACCCCTCCACACACACCTGCTGAAGCAGCTGACCAGAACCTCTGGGGCAGGAGGCGCCCCGGTCCCGGGTGTCTGCTCACAGCGTCGCACGTGCATCAGGCTCTCCCCGGGCTACAGTCGAGCCCGTGCTACGGGTTCAGGAAGGCTCAAGGTGTGAGCACCACTTTCACCAACACTGCGCTCCGCAAATCCAGCTCTCTTGATCATCCATTTCTCAGGATATTCCTGAGGGTGTGTGGACTAAAGGCAGGGGACTGGTCCCCAGACATTTCCTTTGTGAGTCTGTCGCTTTATTTAGGATTTTCACATCCTATCTTGGTATCTACTCAAAACTTCAATTTTAGGGTCTGGTTAAAAAAAATCTGTTTTTAGAAAACTGATTTCTAATTTACTTGCATTTATTATGGTTACTGATTCATTTGAAATTCTTTCCAGAATTGTTGTTCTGCTTGTTATTTAACATTATTTTCCTTGTTTTTTTCCCTCTTGAGTGATTTTATTAAACTGAACATTTTCTTTATTTCCCTGTTCCACCATTTGAAAGTTAAAACATATTGTGTCTGTTCTTTAAATGGTCACCTGGAACTTTGAAACAAGTGATTTAGCTTTATATTTTCAAATGAATTTGATAATTAACTCTACACCCTCTTCACAAAGAAGATGAGAATCTAGAAACACATTAACTTCCCTCTGAACTTGCTACTTTCTTTTCCATTTACTACTTAGAATTTTAGTTCCTGGTATTTTTCAAATAAATATGACTTTCACTATTATTACTGTATTTTATAATGAAGATCCAATCTGGATTGTTGAAGTGAAAGTTGCTCAGTCGTGTCCGACTCTTTGCTACCCCTTGGACCGCAGTCTGCCAGGTTCCTCTGTCCGTGGAATTCTCCAGGCCAGAATACTGGAGTGGGTATTCCCACTCTCCTTCTCCAGGGGATTCTCCCAACCCAGGGATCGAACCCAGGTCTCCTGCATTGCAGGCAGATTCGTTACCATCTGGGAAGCCCGTGGATTGTTTACTGTATTATTTAACTGGCTACCACATTTTGCTGATTTCTTTGCCGACTGTATTTTATTACACTTTTTATTGTTTTTTGGATTCACTTTTGTTAAAGTTCATACTTCAGTACTTAATTCAAGAGTCTATACCAGTGAATTTCAGAGTTTGACAATCGCTGGCATGTTAGAAAAACATGCACATTAGAACAATCCCCAAACCCAGGCGAAACCCTAGCTCAACTAAATCATAATGCCTCGGAGTGGGACATGGACCTAAGCATCTATGGAACTTCCAAGGCGATTCCAATATGCAGACAAACTTGGAAACCATTGGTATAAGTATAATAATACTTCTAATACCCAGGAATTTAACTGGGGTCTCCTGCAAGCAAACGGATTCTTTACCAGCTGAGCTACCAGGGAAGCCAAGTATAATAATGGTTGTGTCTAAATATATCTGTACAGTTTCTTTGAATTCTAGGTTGGTGGTTATTTTTCCTTAGCCCTTGAAACTATTACTTCAAGGCTCTCACGCCTGTTTATGTTGATGAAAACTCTGCTGCTCATCTGTCATTTTTTTCTGATGTCCTAAGTATTTTATTTTTCCCTGATGTTTCTCATACGTGTCTGTGACTGGACTCCTTTGTAAACATTTAATCCTCATCTCTCAGTGAACCTCAATTTGAGGACTCATATGTGTCTTCAATTATGGATAATTCTGTGCTGTTACCTGCTGAAGCGTTTGATCCATCAGTGTTCTTTTTCTGCTTCTGGAACTTCTGTTAGATGTAACTTTGATTTATCCAGCAGGAGATTTGATTTGATTTAACCTGCAATGCAGGAGACCTGGGTTCGATCCCTGGGTTGGGAGGATGCCCTGGAGAAGGAGAGTGGGAATACCCACTCCAGGTTAACTTTTGATTTAACCAGTGCTTCCTACCTCTGATTTGACTTTTTATTTCTCTGTACTTCATTCTGAACGGTATCCTTAGTTCTGTTTTCTAAGTCACTGACCCTCTGTTTTGTTCTATTTTTTAATGTAAGCCATTTAGTGACTTTAATTTCAATGTTTTTCAGTTCCATGGTTTCCAAATGGATCCTTCCGAATCCTGAGATTTCTATTCTCACTTAACAGTTGTTATTCTTTCTATTTCTGTAAATTATAAAAACTTAACAGTTCTAACAATATAATTTTAAAGTCCTTTTCAAATTGTTTCATTTCCTCATTTCATTAGGTCTGAATTCTGCCATCATTTGGTTCTGGCAACTGTGTCTTATGGCAATAGATATTGTCAAAAGTTTTATTCTTTTTATTAAAAAGTTCACCTAACCTGGGAGTTTCCCCTCATGCAACTTTGGGTCTAATTGTGTAATTAAAAAAAATAAGGAAATAGATATCTGTAAAAGTCAAAGCTTAATGTCTAAAATCCTTATTAAGAGAAGGGCTCATGCAAGTAAATAAGAACTAAATTCAAAACAAGATCATAAGCATATCATCTAATATGAAAATGTTTAATAAACAACCTAAGTATTCAACCTCATTGGTAATCAGGAAGTGCAAGCTAAGATAACGAGGAGTTTAATTTTCACCAAATAAATTGCAGAAAAATGAAGAGACGGTAATATTTAATGCTGGTGAAGCTTTTCTGAGACGCTGCTGGTGAGAGTTTAACTTCTCAGGAAAGCAGATTAACAATGCAGTAACAAGGGCTTGTTCCCTGAGCATTCACCATGAATTAAGCTAGGTGTTGAGCTAGTTATGTGACAAATGTGAGACACACTTATCAAGAGTAAAAATTGCTTTATTTAGTGATGTTTATAAAATCCCAACAATGGGAGGATAGTTAATTAAATTATGATATATTTTCTTCCAAAGGCTTTTCTTGGTAGGAGGAAAACTCCTGCATATAGCATTTTAAAGCAAAACAAGTGAGTTCAAAAATGAAAAAATATGCATAGAATACCATCTGGGCAGAAACACCCATGTGTGCTAAGAGCAGTTTCTTTTGGTCAGATTGAGGGCGATTGCTTTGTGTCTCTTTGTACTTTATATATGCTTTCCAAATTTTCCACAATGTGACGTTACCACTTTAATAAATCTAAAAAAGTTAAGTGATGGAAAGTTGAGCTTGAAGAAGTAAACGTTTTACAGATAAGTACCTTTTTTAAACATGCTGATGCCTATCTACTGAGCTGAGATGGCTGAGTGCCCTCCTGGCCCGCTTCCGTCTGCTCTCAGCAACCTCTCTCCGCAGCAGTCTGGACCAGAGTTTCCTGATCCTCCTCCATCGCTGATACTCTATTGACCAGTGATGCTTGATTTCCTTGGGCAGCACTGCCTGTTAAAAGTTCTTTAAATTGAACTTAGCCATGTGTTGGTGATACTGAATATTGATTTTATTGTAAAACTAGCTTTGAGGGCTTCCTGAGTCTGTAGAACAGGTGCCATGCCCACTCAAATCTGAAATGCACTCCAATGTCCTACTAGATACTGACCATTTTGGCTCCCAAGGGACATTTGGCAATATCTGGAAACATTGTTGGTTGTCCCGACTAGGGGGAGAGAGTGTGCTACTGGCCTCTCGTGGGTGGAGGCCAGGGAAGATGCCAAACTTTGTCCAGGGCATAAGACAGGCAGACACACAAAGCTATCTGGCTTCAAATGTCAGTGGTGCCAGGATTGACAGGCTCTGTATTTAAAGTTCTTATTTCCAGCAAGGACCTACAATAGCACAGGGAACTATACTCAATATCTTGTAATAACCCATAATAGAAAATGATCTGGAAAAGAATATGTAAATATATATACATCAGTTCAGTTCAGTCACCCAGTCATGTCCGACTCTCTGTGACCCCATGAATCACAGCACGCCAGGCCTGCCTGTCCATCACCAACTCCCGGAGTTCACTCAAACTCACATCCATGGAGTCAGTGATGCCATCCAGTCATCTCATCCTCTACCATCCCCTTCTCCTCCTCCCCCCAATCCCTCCCAGCATCAGAGTCTTTTCCAATGAGTCAACTCTTCACATGAGGTGGCCAAAGTACTGGAGTTTCAGCTTTAGCATCATTCCTTCCAAAGAAATCCCAGGGCTGATCTCCTTTAGAATGGACTGGTTGGATCTCCTTGCAGTTCAAGGGACTCTCAAGAGTCTTCTCCAATACCACAGTTCAAAAGCATCAATTCTTCGGCACTCAGCTTTCTTCACAGTCCAACTCTCACATCCATACATGACCACTGGAAAAACCATAGCCCTGACTAGATGGACCTTTGTTGACAATGTGCTGTCTAGGTTGGTCACATGTGTGTGTGTGTGTGTGAATCACTTTACTGTGCACTCGAAGCTAATGCATTGTAAATTAACGAAACTTCAATTTAAAAAGTTCTTGATTCCAAAACTCATAAGCTTTTAAAATAGTTTTTCAAATTTTTTTGTACATAAAAGTACTATCTGTGCTTTATGCCAATATATCCATCACACTTAAATGGATTTTTTGCAGATTATCTTTAAACTTCAAAATGTCCAAAAATAGCTTTGAATAACTTATGAAACTACTACTGAATCTTTGATAAGAGAGATTGCAAGTTTTAAGGGTAAAAGGAATGAAATGGCATGAAATGAAGTGGGAACTCATTTTGGACATCCATCAGACCTTCCCCAAAGTGGTGGCCATCAGACTCTGGAGTGAGGGCTCTAGGAGCTGGCTGCTAACTGTGAGATGCATTGCTTCATCCCCCACTCTCACTGCCTGGCCCACCCCGCAAAGGACCATCAGGACGGATCCAAAGCAGCTCATGCAGAAGATTCTCCTGCAAGGGGCAAAGTGAAGACAGATGTTCTGTCTTTGTTCAAAACAGTAACACATGAGAATCTGCCTAATTTACGTCATTTTGCATTTCCGTTAGCAACATCCTCTGCATGAAACCATAAGTGTGTTGGAGACATGTTAAGGTGGCTCCTTGGCCCTGTTTCAGGAATCAGAGAGATGACCTAGCTATAGGAAGAGCCTCTGAGACTCGGCTCTTGGGGCTAGCCACTAGCCATCTGTGGGACTTTGAGGTCACTTCAGCCTGCTTTCTCAGTTTCTTTATCTGCAAGACAAAGAGGTTGTATCATAACATCCTCTGGTCTCTTTATGCCTCTACAAAGCATTGTCTTAAAAAGACAAGATGAGCTCAGCAATTTAGCAGCGCCATGCGCTTTATGAATTATCCTTTCACCACTGTTTCCTCTTCAACTTTGAAAATGGACTCAATTTTCTTTCCACAGTGTTTCTTTAACAAAAGCAGCCTGACTCACTAGTTAATTCAAGTTTATCTGGGATGATTTTAGAAGCAACACAAGTTCAAAGACTCGTTTGATAGGAAATGAAACCAGAAGTTAGTTGCATATGGATGTTGAACATAAATTTATAAGCTAAAAGGTATGACAGTTTTTTCTTCTACCCAGTACTTCTTTTGAAAAAAGATACTTTAAAATAAAAGAGTTTGAGATCTTCACATTTGGCTGCTGCATTTTCATTTAATTAATAACTGTCTTTGGCCATTTTTCATCTGGTAAAGCAGCCTACCCAGGAAATAATCAGGAAAGCATTAGTGAACATATTGCCAATAAATTAGAACATGGCAACTGAAGACATCTGAGTCTGGTTGGTCCTTGATCTTTTCATGGACCATTAGGAATAATTTCCACAGGGTTCTTGCAGGTGGAGGAAAAAGCTGAAATGCTAAAAAATTGAGTCCAACCAAGAAGGCAGAGCAGGGAGTTGGTTATGCTTTGAGTAAACTGAGCTGCCTTCCTCAGCTAGATTCAGGGTCAGACTCACCACGATGGGGAGCCATGTGGGGCTGGCCTCAGGTCTGACTTCCCAGGCCTTTCCCAACTAACAGTGTCTGTAGCTGTGAGGTGCGACACCCATGGGCCAGTGTTTTGGCTTTCTGGGGCTTTGGGACCACACGTGAGGCCGACATCTAAGACAGCCCCTGAACTGCGTCCTGATGTACACACCCTGTGTAATGGTGCTGTTGTTCAGTCTCTCAAGTCTTGTCTGACTCTTTGAGACCCTGTCCCTCACCATCTCCAGGAGTTTGCCCAAGTTCATGTCCATTGAGCCAGTGATGCCATCCTACTCTCTCATCCTCTGTCACCCTCTTCTCCTTCTGCCTTCAATCTTTCCCAGTATCAGGGTCTTTTCCAATGAACTGGCTCTTCATGTTAGGTGGCCCAAGTATTGGTGCTTCAGCTTCAGCATCAGTCCTTCCAATGAATACTCAGGATTGATTTCCTTTAGGATGGACTGGTTGGATCTCCTTTTTGTAATGTGTGAATATAAAGGGCTTCACTCCCGTGATTAGGCTGCTAAAGACACAGCTGACTTTAAGGAGGGACTACTGTGTGGACCTGACCTAATCACATGACTCTGAAGTCTCTAGAGGTAGGGACACAAGTCAGAGCATTGGTGCACGAGAGGAATTCCATATGTGCTGGAAGGCGCCACCTGGCAAAGGGTGTGGTCTGCCTCCAGGAGGGCCAGCTGCTCCTGGCTGACAACCAGTGAGAAAGCAGGGACCTCAACCCACAGCCACAAGGAGCTGGATTCAGCCAGCAGCCTGACGAGCTCAGAAGTGGATTCCTCCCCTGTAGAGCCTCCAGATGAGAACACAGCCCAGCCAGTGCCTGGATTCCCAGTCATGGTGTGTCTGGACCTCCCTATCTCTCATGTACAGAATGGGAGCTAGTAAACAGAAGTTTGTGGATCACAACAAACCATCAAAGTTCTTAAAGAGATGGGAGTACCAGACCACCTTACCTGTCTCCTGAGAAACCTGTATGCAGGTCAAGAAGCAACAGTTAGAACTGGACATGGAACAACAGACTGGTTGCAAATTGGGAAAGGAGTATGACAAGGCTGTATATTGTGACCCTGCTTATTTAACTTCTATGCAGAGTACAGCATGGGAAATGCCAGGCTGGATGAATCACAAGCTGGAATCAAGATTGCCAAGAGAAATGTCAACAGCCTCAGATATGCAGATGATACCCCATTAGAAAGTCAGAAATCAAAGAGGAAGTAAAGAGCCTCTTGATGAAAGTGAAAGAGGAGAGTGAAAAAGTTGGCTTAAAGCTCAACATTCAAAAAACTAAGATCATGGCATTTGGTGCCATCACCTCATGGCAAATAGATGGAAGAAAAGTGGAAGGAGTGGCAGAGTTTCTTTCCTTGGTCTCCAGAATCACTACTGATGGTGACTGCAGCCTGGAAATTAAAAGATTCTTGCTCCTTGGAAGGAAAGCTATAACAAACCTAGACAGCGTATTAAAAAGCAGAGACATAATTTTGCCAACAAAGGTCCATCTAATCAAAGCTATGGTTTTTCCAGTAGTCACGTACAGATGTGATAGCTGGACCCTAAAGAAGGCTGAGCACCAAAGAATTGATGCTTTTGAACTGTGGTGCTGAAGAAGACTCGTGAGAGTCCCTTGGACTGCAGGGAGATCAAACCAGTTAATCTTAAAGGAAATCAACCCTGAAAATTCACTGGAAGGACTGATGCTGAAGCTCCAATACTTTGGCCACCTGGTGAGAAGAGCTGACTCATTGGAAAAGTCCCTGATGGTGGGAAAGATTGAGGGCAGGAGGAGAAGGGGGTGACAGAGGATGAGGTGGTTGGATGGCATCACTGACTCGATGGACATGAGTTTGAGCAAACTCTGGGAGATGGTGAAGGGCGGGGAAACCTGGCGTGCTGCAGTCCGTGGGGTGGCAGAGTCGGACACGACTGAGCGACTGAACGACAGCCAATAGGAGTTTGCTACATGTCAATAAAAACTAAAGTGGCAGGCTGAATGAATACAGGTGGTGGCAGTAGAGATGCCTCTGCTCACGCAGCCGCCGTCCCCTTACAGGCATCTGAGCACCTCTGGGCCAGCGAGTCCCGACAGCCGACTTCTGTCCTCTGCAGCGTAGTGTGAATCCATCTGCCTTGAAAGTGGGGGGAGAGCCCTGAATTAGAGGTCGGGGGACATGGAATCTGCTGTTTTCTGCTTTGCAACCGCTCGGTGGCATTTGAGCAAGTCGCTTTCCTCTGGGGCTGGAGCCGTGGTTCAATCATCTGTGAGTGAATCGGAGGCCACCTAGCATCTCAGAGGCTCACAGGCTCTGCCGAGGTGTGCGATCGCTCACACCCCTCCTCCCCAGGGGGCTGCTGGCTCTGCGCCTGAGCACCTGGGGCAAAGGGGCTGGCAGCGGCATCCGCCTGTGCTGGCCGGGTATTGAGCATAAGCCAGTTGTGCCCTCGATGTTCTGAAAGCTTCGAAACAGCCTCTGAGAACATGCCTAAGTCAGGAGAAATGAAAGGAGCAGGATCTGAAACAGCTTGTACAGGAGAGCCAGATGCAATCATTCAAACCCGATCTGCTGATCCTTTCAGCTGTCCCAGGACGTGATCATTCTACAGTCGAGTGAGGAGAAGGAGCTCTGTGACCTGGCTGCCCCCACCCCACCCTCAGATGCGCTTTGGGTAGGAACCCTTCCTGGTCAAGCAGAAGTGGTTCAGTTATGACGAGAATCATGTAATGCTTCCATCATTGCTAGACATACAGATGGTTTCCCTTTTGTTATTGTAGCTTTCCTTCAATCTTTTTATTGTTATAAAATGCACAGCATAACATTTCCCATCTTAATCATTTTAAGTGTAGGGATCAGTAACATTAATGTGAGTAATGGTTGCTCAGTCATGTCTGACTCTTTGCGACCCCATGGAGTGTAGCCTGCCAGGCTCCTCTGTCCACGGAATTCTTCAGGCAAGAGTACTGGAAGGGGCTGCCATTTCCTTCTCTATGGGATCTTCCCAACCCAGGAATTGAACATGGGTCTCCTGAATTGCAGGCAGATTCTTTACCATCTGAGCCACCAGGGAAGCCTACTATTAAGAGACATTTCTAAGTATAAAGACAGGTCAACTTAGAAACTATCAGAAGATACATGCTTGACTTTATCTTACAATCTATAGACAATACATTAGCATATACAATGAATCCATACATCTTTCCAGAGGATAACCTGAGGCAGAAGTAGCAATAAAGTTATAAATGACAATGATCAGTCAGATGAAATAATTCAGATGAAGCATTTCTCTCTCAAAGGGATGGGGACTGGGCACGAGGTCAGGAAAGAAATACAATGTGCTTTAACTTTGTATGGAAAGCAACGTTCAGTTCCATGTTGCTGAATGTTAAGCACACTCATTGTTGTGTGACTATCACCACCATCCATCTCCAGGGCTGTCTTCACCTAGGGAAGCTGAAACCTCGCACCCGTTCAACAAGAGCTCCCCTCTGCCCTCCCCTGGGCCCTGGCAACTACCATTCGACCTTCCGTGTCTATGAGTTTGACTCGTCTAGGTACTCATGTAAGTGAAACCATACAGTATTTGTCTCTTGGTGATAGCTTATTTCACTGAGCATCACATCCGCGAGGTTCATCTATGTTGCAGCCTTGTCAGAATTTCCTTCCTTTTAAAGACTGAATAATATTCCATTGTATGGATGGACCGCATCTTGCTTGTCAATTTGGGCAGCTCCCTGTTTCAGCTACTGTGAATAATACAGCTGTAAATGTAGGTGTGCTCCTCTTTGTTTCGATCAAACATTTTTTACAAAGTGCATGACTCTTCTGTATACAGTTCAAAGGCTGTTTTCAAGATGAACGTATCTATGTGGCAGCCCCCAGATGAGCACAGAGGACACCCCAGCATCCAGGAACCCCTCAGGCACCTCCCACGCATTTCTGCCATTTCCCTCCCCAGAGGGGACTGTCATCCTGACTTCTAAGGCCACTTTTAGTTGCGTCCATATTTAGTGTTGTAGGGGCTTCCCTGGAGGCTTAGACGGTAAAGAATCTGCCTGCAACGCAGGAGACCCAGGTTCGATCCCTGGGTCAGGAAGAGTGGAATCCTACCATCCCTACTCCTCACACCTGGCTTCTTTGCCCAACTTTGTGAGCTCTGTGCCTGATGTTACAGGAAGCAGTGGTTCAGTCATACCCTTTGCTGGGTAGTGGATATTCCACTGTATAGAAATATCTCCATTTATTGATTGGTTCAATGATGTGATGGAGCTTTGATTTGCTTTCAGTTTGGAGAAGGAAATGGCAACCCACTCCAGTATTCCTGCCTGGAGAACCCCATGGACAGAGGAGCCTGGTGAGCTACAGTCCACGGGATCGCAAAGAGTCGGACATGACTGAGCAACTTCACTTCACTTCACTTCTTTGGGGCTATTTGGAATAAATCTGTTATAAACATTTTTATATGCCTTCTTGTGGCTATATGCATTCATTTCGGTTGGGTGTACACCTCAAGTAGGGTTACTAGGTGCAGAATAAGTGTATAATGTTGTTGTTAAGCTGTGTCCGACTCTTGTGTGTGCCCAACGCACCACGCTCCTCTGTCCAGGGGATTCTCCAGGCAAGAATACTGGGGTGGGTTGCCATTTCCTTCTCCAGGGGATCTTCCCAACCCAGGGATCAAACCCACGTCTCCTGCATTTGCAGGTGGATCCTTTACGGCCGAGCCACCTGGGAAGTCAGAAGTGTACAGCAGATAATGCCAAGTAGTATTTCAAGAGGACTGCTCTGTTTATGCTCCTCCAGCAGTGGGTGAGAGCTCCAGTCTTTCCCCATCTTCACCGACGCCTTGTTTTCTCCTTCTTTCAGATTTAGGGATTCTGGTGACTATTTTGTCTTATCCTACTGGTATATAAATGTTTATATCCCTGATAATTGAAGGAAATGAGCACCTGTTCTTATGCTTACTGGACCCTTGCAAGTGAAAGTGAAGTTGCTCAGTTATGTCTGACTCTTGGCGACCTCACGGACTATAGCCCACCAACTCTGTCCATGGGATTTCCCAGGCAAGAATATTGGAGCGGGTGGCTGTTCCCTCCCCCAGGGGATCTTCCTGACCCAGGAATAGAACCCAGGTCTCCCACTTTGTAGGCAGATTCTTTACTGTCTGAGCCACAGCGGAATCCTTACTGGACCCTTGGCTTTCCTCTTTTGGGATGTGTCTCATCAAGTCTCTTCCCATTTAAAAAATTGGGTTGTCTCTATCTTACTGATTTATGGGAGCTTAAAAAAATGTTTCCTGGATTCAAGACCTTCATCAATAATTTATATTTAAAATATTTTCCCTCATATTGTGCGATTTGGCTTTTTATTCTTAATTTTTCTTTCTTTTTGATGAACAAAAACAGTCAGTTTTAACATTGTTCAATCAATCGATCTTCTCTGCTTAGTATACTCTGGGTGTTGTGTGGGAAGTATTTGTCTATTACAAATATATGAACACATTTCCGTATGACATTGTCTAAAGGATTTTCTGACTTCACATTTTGACCTACAGTCTACTCAGAATTCATGCCTTTGTATGGTGTGAAGTGTAGGTCCAGATTACTCTTTCTCTATATGAATACCTAACTGACCAGCTTTATTTAAAAGAGAAGCCTTTGCCATTGCTATGTGGAATGACCTGTGTCCTAAATCAAGGGTCTGTGTATGCATCGGTCTCTTCCTGGACTCTGTTATATCCACTGGTCTTTTTTTCCCCTTCCTTGTGCCAATACACGGAGAAGGCAATGGCACCCCACGTTAGTACTCTTGCCTGGAAACTCCCATGGACAGACGAGCCTGGTAGGCTGCAGTCCATGGGGTCTCGAAGAGTCGGACACGACTGAGCGACTTTACTTTCACTTTCCACTTTCATGCATTGGAGAAGGAAACGGCACCCCACTCCAGTGTTCTTGCCTGGAGAATCCCAGGGATGGGGAACCTGGTGGGCTGCCATCTGTGGGGTCACACAGAGTCGGACACGACTGACGCGACTCAGCAGCAGCAGCGGCAGTACCAACACAACTGCACTACACACTGTAGCTTCACTGTGTCTGTAGTGGGAATGCCAGCCCGCTCCAGTGGTCCTGCCTGGAAAATCCCATGGACAGAGGAGTCTGGCAGAATACAGTTCATGGGGTCGCACAGAGTTGGGCACAACTGAGTGACCAACACACTAACACATCTAGTGAAAGTGAAAGTCGCTTGGTCGTGTCCGACTCTTTGCTACCACGTGGACTACACAGTCCATGGAACTCTCCAGGCCAGAATACTGGAGTGGGTAGCCTTTCCCTTCTCCAGGGGATCTTCCCAACCCAGGGGTCAAAGCCAGGTCTCCTGAATTGCAGGCGGATTCTTTATCAGCTGAACCACTAAGTCCTCCAATTTTATTGTTCAGTATTTTCTTGATTATTCGTGGCACTTTACATATCCACATACATTAAAAAATCATCTTAAGTTTCTCACCAAAATCATGTTGGGGGTTTGACTAGAATTATGCTGAATCTATAGATCAAAGAACTGACTTCTTCACAACATTGAGTCTTTTAATTAAGGAACATGATGTATCTTTCCACCTATTTAGGTTTTCTTTAACTACTTTCACAAAGCTCTTTCCAGGTGTTGTAGAATTTAAATGCTACTGTAAATCATATTGTCTTTATTTAAAATTCTAGTTGCTTGTATATTTTGTTTATTCAGTGATTTAGTGCACTTAGTGATTTTGCTAAATTTGCCCATTGATTCTGATTGTTTAGAGTTCTCAGGATATTTTTTCCCTACATATACACCAGCCATCTGCAAATTGTAAGAGTTTAATTTCTCTATTTCCAAACACCATACCTATTATTTTTCGTTTTATTCTCAGTGAGAATGTATTCTTGCATATTTAATGGGTTAAGACCTGGACTGTCAGCACAGTGCTGAGTAAAAGGGGTGATAGCAAGCACCTTTTCCTTTTTCCCATGTTTTCAATATGCAAACCTTTCAGTATTTCACTGCTAACTGTAATGTTTGATATGCTTTTTTGTAGATGTTGTCTATTATATTACCAAAGATCCCTTCTATTACCAGTTTACTAGTAAAATTTTTGAGATAAAATATCTTTGTGATGTTAATAAAATATTTTGTAATAAAATTTTTATTATGAATTAGTATTAAATTTATAAGTTCTTTTAAAGCATTTATGAGATGATTTTAGATTTTTTCTGTCTTTAATGTTTGTGGTGAATTCTTGGAAGGAAAACAGCTTGGTCCTGACATATTGTCCTTCCCGTATATCGCTGGATCCCATTTGCTGATATTCTTATTTACAGCTTTGATCAGATTAAACTTTTTATCTTTTTTCTTTTTTTATGATGGTCTAGCACCAATATGATACACAATTTGCTTCATTTGCTTTAGATTTTTAGCAGTTGCTTTCTAGTTGATTTTTTTGCGTGTTTTTATTTACATGGATCCTAAGACAGACCTATAAGGCAATGTAGGTTCAGAGAAGGCCAGCTGCTGTGTCTGTCCTCATCAGCTTACCCGTCTATTCTCCCGTAGGCAACTTTGCAAAAATGTATATTTTATCTTTCCATTTAAAATATAAGCAAACACTTGCATATTTTCATATTGTAGATATTTTTCCAGTACATAGTAACATACTATACAGTTATCCATCTTGGGGTTTTCATTTAACAATATGTCCTAAATGCCAAAGCGCAGCAGTCTATGGAAATGTTTTTCATTTTTGTTTACAGTTGTATAATACTCCATTGTATACATACACCATATTTTATTTAATTTGTCCCCACTCAACAGGCCTTTGGGTTGCTCCCAGTCTCTTGCAATTATAACAAGTCTCACAATATTAGTCTTAAGCACATGTTTGTGTGTTTCTCCCAGTGTATCTTTTGGGTATGTTTCTAGAGGGGAAAATACTGGTCCAAAGGTAAATGAATAGGCAATTTTACTATTTTGAATTTCCATCCACAGGGGGATGTGCATTTTTTATTAATATCTGCAGTGTGTGAGGGTGACGGTTTTCCCACAACCTTGCCAAAAATATACCCTCAAACTTTTGAAAACTCAATATATTTTTAAATCCAATGGTTTGATCATTGTGCTTTGAAAAAATCTGGAATATTGATTCTATCGTGCCCATAATCTTTTAATACACAAATAATTTACAACTTGAGTAAGTACTGAGCTGTAGAAATTAGCAAGTTGATTGAAAGGAAAGGGAGTTAAAGCACCTAAGTTTATAAAAACATCTCAAAGAACGATATACAATCCGCATTTCTCCTGGTGGCAGCCGAATTCCTTACAGCACACTGCCTGTTTTGTGACTGTCCTGAAGAGCCTCTTGATGAAAGTGAAAGAGGAGAGTGCAAAAGTTGGCTTAAAGCTCAACATTCAGAAAACGAAGATCATGGCATCTGGTCCCATCCCTTCATGGGAAATAGATGGGGAAACAATGGAAACAGTGACAGACTTTTATTTTGGGGCTCTGAAATCACGGCAGATGGTGACTGCAGCCATGAGATGAAAAGATGCTTGCTCCTTGGGAGAAAAGTTATGACCAACCTAGACAGCATATTAAAAAGCAGAGATATCACATTGCCAACAAAGGTCTGTTTAGTCAAGGCTATGGTTTTGCCAGTAGTCATGTATGGATGTAAGAGTTGGACTATAATTCAAAGCTGAGTACCAAAGAATTGATGCTTTTGAATTCGGGTGTTGGATGAGAGTCCCTTGGATTGCAAGGAGATCCAACCAGTCTGTCCTAAAGGAGATCAGTCCTGAGTGTTCATTGGAAGGACTGAGGCTGAAACTGAAACTCCAATACTTTGGCCACATGATGGGAAGAACTGACTCATTGGAAAAGACCCTGATGCTGGGAAAGATTGAAGGCGGGAGGAGAAGGGGATGACAGAGTATGAGATGGTTGGATGGTGTCACCGACTCAATGGACATGAGTTTGGGTGACCTCCGGGAGTTGGTGATGGACAGGGAGGCCTGAAGTACTGCAGTCCATAGGGTCACAAAGAGTCGGACACGACTGAGCTACTGAACTTGTTTGGTTTACTAAATCCTCTTACCTTACTGTGGACTCTTTAGAGCTTCTCCTTCCAGCTGCTTATGATTATCACCTGGGAACTTAATCCTTTCCTCAGCAGGGCCCATAATCACCCTGCATTTGGGAATCGGGACTGGTCCCTTCTGCTCTTTCCACTGGTCTCTGCACTCTGGGTCTCCTCCTGTCCTCCTGGGTACAGCCCACACTCCCTTATAGTCCTGCCCTCTGCAATCCCCTTCTTCTTGTACCATTTCTCCCCGGACAGCATGAGGGGCCCTGGAGACGCCTAGATCTTGAGAGCCAAGGGCCCAAGGCAGAGCAGGCATCTGCTTTATCTAAGTCTGAGGGCCTGCCAGTACAGAATTTAAATTTTTACCTTAGCTTATTTTAAACATCTGTCTTTTCTACTTTCAACATTTTCATTTAAAACTCTACTTGCTATTTTCCTCTTTATACTTATTTCCAGTATACATTTTTTAGGGTTGTAAAATGAATTCATGTTCGTTATAAGTTATTTGGAAGCTGAATGAAAGACTAGAACGCTAGGAAAATAATGAACAAAATGCCCAGATGCGGCTAGTAGTAACATCTTGGCATATTTGCTTCTGAATATTTTTTATGCTTTTAAACATAGTTGAGATCATAGTGCCTATGCACATTTTTATTCTGCTTTTTTCTGGTCTATTTATCGCTTTCTCAAAAAACACATAGTTTTATTTATCAATGGCACTATTGTCCTTCATAATGTCTTCATTTATCTTTTATTCCTTGTGATTTCCTCCTTCTTATATTTTTACTTAAAACATTTTGTCCGCTTCCTAGCTGCTTTTAGTTAAGTGCAGAGATGATTGATGTTTATTATTTTTATCCAAAATGAAATTTCAGATATTTATTTTTTTCTTACCCCCAAGGTAATAGAGTTTTATTAAAGTCAGAAAATATAGTGGAACAAAATCATGATAATCCTGCTCACTAAGAAACAACTGTCGGTGGCTTTCAGATTGTTTTTGTGTATACTTTCTCCTGCCAAAGTTTCATAACTTCTGATCTCACCTAACATTTTGTGAACATTTCTATGTCAATATGTGCATTGCTTCAACATAATTTTAATGGCCACACAATATCTGATTGTGTAGATGTACCATACTTTATTTAATCACATTTATATTTTTGGATGGCTTGTGCTCAGTCGCTTCAGGTGTGCCCGACTCTTTGTGACCCCATGGACTGTAGCCCGCCAGGCTCCTCTGTCTGTGGGATTCTCCAGGCAAGAATACTAGAGGCGGTTGCCATGCTCTTCTTTCAGGGGATCTTCCTGACCTGGGGATTGAATCAGGGTCTTCTGCATTGCAGGCAGATTCTTTACCAGCTGAGCTACCAGGGAAGCCTCTAAGTTGTTCCCATTCTAATATTTGCCACTTAGAAACACTGTTTTGTAATGAATTGTTTTAAAGATCATTTTTGGACATAGTTTACATTTGGAAAAGAGGATTATTAAATTTCTGGAAATAAAATTCATAGATAAGAGGGCCTACCTATTTCTGGAGCTTCTATTCCCCACATGTGTAAACTATTTCTAGTTCAGATAAATTTTCACTTCTCCCTAGACTGCAGGATGGTTTTTTCTGTCTCCTCACATTTCTAAAAACATGGGACATAGACATCTGATAGATGTTTTCAATAGAAAGCTTGGCATTTTTCTCTAGTTACTGGTGAGATTAAATTTCCCCACAATTTAGGTGGCATTTATATTCAACCTTAGCCCACTAATATTCCATTGTTTGTTTTTCAGTGCTTTCTGTATATCAAGATCATTGACCATCTTGTGTACTGGAAATGCTATTTCCATTTTGTATTTTCCTTTTCATTTTACTGTTGATGTAAAGGAGTTTTAGATTTTTGTGTAGACTGATTCATTTGTTTTTACCTTTATAATTTTTGCTTTGGGATTACTTTTGAAATTCCCTAACCCATTTTATGGCTATATAAATATTCACCGGTCGTGTTTTTTTAAACTTTCATAATTTCATTTTTTTCTGATGTTTAATATTTTAGTACAACTGAGATTAGTTTAGTTTAAGACAAAGCAGTGTTTAACTTTATGAATTTATGAATGTTGTTGTTGTCCCGTTGCTAAGTCACGTCTGACTCTGCGACCTCATGGACTGTAGCATGCCAGGCTTCCCTGTCCTTCACCATCTCCCAGAGTTTGCCCAAACTCATGTCCATTGAGTTGGTGATGCCATCCAACTATCTCATCCTCTGTCTCCCCTTATTCTCAATTCCATTTTCCCCGCATTGATTTAAAATGCCATAATTATTGTGTATTTATTGGATATTTACACACACACACACAACACGGAACCCCAAACCAGGTTACAGAACCAGCTTGAGTCAGAGGGCTAATAAGCATACAGTCATCTCAGACTCAGGATGTGTCTTCCAGCTGGGCTGTCATCTCCCCTGGGGATGGGCAGGGCTTCTCTCTGAGAGTCACAGAACACAGGAGCTGGTTCTCCCTGGTCCTCAGAGTGCTGGCAATGGTCCCTGAATTAGCCCTGGCTTCAGCCTCTTCATCATCAAACCACTATCAACTCTCTTCTTTTAACTTTTCTCCAGGTTTTGATTTTGAGGTTCCAGAGGGTCAGAGAGTTTTCCTTTCCCTGCAGTCTAATGAGTCCAGTGCATAAACATCCTTAATCAGGTTGGGCCTCCTCAATAGCAGTGCGGAGATGAAGATTTCAACACAAGTATTTTATCCTGGAGGTGAGTCTAGGAAAGCCTAGACAGTGAACGCAGAATGGGACGTGGGAGGAAGCCCACAGGAAGAGCATGGGTGAGCGCGGCAGTGGTGCGGGGCAGCTGGGCCCCTCCCCTTGGGGACCTCTGGCCAGGTGTGGATCCACCCGGAGGGATGCGAGAGCTGGGGTGTTTATCCACCACCTCTTTTCCATCACTGGTGGAATGCTGCCCCTGGGGGCCTTAACTCCCTGATACCCTGGCCTGTTTCTGCTACAGAAGCGGGCTTGAGACAGAGCTGCAGGTACTGTCAGTTTTAGGCTGGGGTGGAAGAGGAGGAATGAGGGAAGGACACCAGCCTGGCTGCTTGAGTCTGCCTCCTGGGCGTGGCCCCAGCTGACGGGGGCCCAGGGGCTACTGAAAATACTTCCACAGTGGGAGAATTCAGGGTGGACTGAGTGGCGGAGCAGCTCTGGTTAGAAAATCCTTTTCACTGAGCCCAAATAGTGCTCCTTCAAGCTTCCACATTTTGTTCTAGCTCTGCCTCCTAGAAAAGAACAGGATCAAGCCATATTTTCCGGAGGAGTTTGGCCAGTGACCCAGAAACGCCAGTCTGTCTTCTTACATACACTGGGGCACGGCCCTAAGTTGCATAACTAGGCATCTCTGCCCCATCCTCTTTGCTCTTCTATGGTGGTCATTTCTTAGAACAGCTGGAAAGATGCTCGTGGGGGTGTAGCTAAGGGGAAGCCAGCTCTGTGTGCATGTCAGTGGGGAGGGTGGAATACGGTTTACTTAGGCTTCAAGCACCTTGACTGGTTCAGCTGCTCCAGGGAGATGGGGAAAATCGTAGCACTGAATGACTAATTCATGAGTCATGGAATGTTTATGCTCATTTTCGGATTTTCTAAACTCACAAATGCCTCTTTCCCACAAGCAAACAATTGCCATTTTTTGTTCTAAAAGACGCTGGACTGGCCAGCTCTGTCATCATCTTAATCTCTTACCACATATTAATGGGATACAATGCATTTAATTTGGCTTAGAAGAAGATGGATTTCCGAGACAAAATTAGTCTAATCCCTATCTTGCTCCATAAGCAAATCCCAGATGAAATGAAGGGGGGCCAGCACGCTCAGCACCCCCCATAACGGGAAGCCCACAAGCCAGTGGCACTGGGGGAGGAATTTATACTTTGCATCCATTGGCTTTTCTTCAGATATTTGGGTGGGGCATTTGCATCTCATATTTTAATGACAGGGAGAGTGATGAATGAGATCGTAAACTAAGCTCTGTTGTCATCTCTTTGCAGAAGTTAAGTAGGATTAATTACAAAGGATACGGACTGGAAGCACCCCCTCAAGGTCATAAGTTGAGTGCAATGGCCTTGCATTTCATAAGAGGTTCGAGGGTGACAGGAGGACTTTGTTTCTACCATTTCAGTTGGCTCATTCTCCCAGGTCAGCAGGGAGACCTGAATCTGAGGGATCCAGAATTAATTTCTGACCTAGAAGTCAGAAGTCGTGCTGTGTGAACCAGAAAAGGGACCTCCTCCTTGACAAAGGCAACTCCACCAGTGTGCACCCCAACCCCAGCCCCCAGAGCTTGTGTTCCCAAGGGTCTCCTCCTCCCTGAGCCCCCAACTCTCCCCCACCCCAGAGCTGGGTGCTGCTCCCCTGGCTGACCTCCAAGCACACAGGCTGAGCCCCAGAGGTGCCCGAGGTCCTTGGGAACCGTCGATGAGACTGGCTTCTGGCTCCAGCCTGCTGTCTCTTGGGGTCCTGAGGCAGCAGAGACCCGGGGGGGGGCC
>NW_011481499.1:156531-163823 GCF_000754665.1 Bison bison bison | reverse complement strand
GCAGCAGAGACTCGGAGGAGGCCCTCCTTCTCCTGGCAAAGAGCTGAAACTGGCCATCTGTGCCGTGGTCCAGGCCACCCCTGCCTCTGTTCAGTTAGTGAAGATGGAGGCAGGGGGCCTGGTCCATCCTCAACAAAGTACCAAGATGGCGGTGGGGACGCCGCAGGGCCTCTTCCTCCGTAACCCCCTGAACAATCTCAGAAGCTGCTCTGGTAGCTCTGTTCTCCACAGTGGCTTTGACGTGGGGGAGACAAGGGTCAAGATGAACGTGTGAGGTTCTGGACACCAAGAGGGAAAGGTGCTCTCTGTCCAAAGTACTGGGCTGACTCAGAAATCTTCTGAATAGAGACTTCCTTGGTAGTCCAGTGTTAGGACAATGCAGGGAGTGCAGGTTCAGTCTCTGGTTGGGAAGCTAAGATCCCTCATGCCTCGGCCAAAAAAAAAAAAAAGAAATTAAACAGGAACAATGTCATAAATTCGATAAAAACTTTAAAAATGTCCACATCCAAAAAAAAATCTTAAAGAAGAAATCTTCTTTATAGAGATACAGAGAAGGCAAAATACCAATGACCTAGAAATACATTCAGGAATGACTAGATACTTACTAAACATAATTTATCATTTCTCAGGTGGTCTGTGAATATGTGTTCCTGTGAATTTTGTGGACTTTTCATCAGGCCCGGAATGGGTTTAAAATGGAGGTGACCGGTGGCATTTCCTGCAGGGCTCTCCCTGGGGCAGGGATGGGGGACCGAGTCAGAGAGAATGGGACTTGCCTGGTGGGGCCCTTGGTTCTGTCTGGGTCTCGGCCATCCCGTCGTCTCGAGTCAAACACGGTGCCCAGAGCCATCCCGGATTGCCTCACTGTCCGCAAGGTTAGCGTAATTCTTACCTGCCCGGGCACTCCTGGGGGTTAAAGGACTGCCGAGTCCCTGGGAGGGCAGGAGCACACAGATTCCCTGGTGGGGCTTCTCTCAAAACTTTCCATATACGGGCTCGGCCGAGCTCATTTCCTTCCAGAAAACTGAGACTTTTCCTGGGTATCGTCAGACTCATTCGTTATCTATTTTTATACTAAAAGAACAGAAATTTCACTAACTCGTAAAAACTGGGGGAAACTGTTCCTTGCCACATAATATTCGGGACAGATGTTTAATTTCAAAGCACACATAACTATTTAGCAATTTCCAGCGAAGCGGAAGCCAGACACTCTAAGCAGCCCTTACCAATTAGCAGTGTTCCTTCTTCGCCCCCTACACCCACCACCGAGGGCTGTACTTGCTGTTGCAGAGCCTGAGACTTAACGGAGACCGCTGGCTCGGCTAACCCCGAATCGGGTGGTTTGTGTGGTTCTGTGTCCCTCCTTCTCCTCTGCTCTGGCCGCCCTTTTCCCAGCCACGGCTCCAGGATCTCCTGATAAAGCCTTTCCACCCAGTGCCAGCTATCCTCTTGAGCTCCTGCAAGGGGTCCTGGAGTGGGAGGAGACACAGAGACCAGATTCAAGCCTGAGCAGGTGTGGGTGAGGACCTGCCCATGCCATCCTGATATCTACTTGTGGGAAAAGCTCAGTGAGAAGAGAGACCCATGAATGAGGCTGATGGCAAAGTCACCATTCACAAGACAAGTGAAAACAAGCCACAGGCAAAGACTGCATTTTTTCCTCGACGATTTGAAGATGGTCTGATTTGTCGAAAAACGATGAAAACAGTATGAGTTTAGAGGTAGCTGTTTGCAAAATGAAAGCTTAGGTGTCTGTAATTTGTCTACATGTTCTGCATATCAATCAGCAAAATCAATATGTTTTTCGGCAAAGTGATGTCTCTGCTTTTGAACACGCTGTCTAGGTTTGTGGTAACATCTTCAGGTTAATAAAACATGGCTCAATTGAAAAACACTCTTCATTGCAAGAATAACAGAACGATTGAGAACACAGCACTAGAAAGAATGAGAAGTGTGAGTCTTCAGAGTGAGATCCATGTTCCCACATGGGAAGATTTCATATTGAAATGTGTCTGTTCTCCTCGGAAGGCCCTTTGATGTCTTGTGGATGAAATTCCTGTCAAAATCCCCAAAGACTATTGGGGAACGAAATGATATGAAACTCCTTTGGGAAAATGTGTAAGAATAACCAAGTAGGCTCTGAAAAATAACAACGTGGAGTGACGCAGAGAACAAAATAACAGAACACCCTAAGATAATGCTGAAAGCTGCACAATACTCGTGTAGACAGAAATGGAATAATGGCAACCGGTGGACTGTCCAGAAATGACTCAAGATAACTTAGCATTTCGTACATGAAAAGGGAGAATTAAGTCTGTGTAGCAAAGATGGATGGTGCAATAAACGTTACTGGCATAGGTGGTTACAATTTTGGAGAAAAAAAATTGAGGTTGGATTCTTACCTCATGATAAAATAAATTCCAGATGGTTTGAAGAGATAAGCACAGAGCAAATGAAATGGTAAAGGAATTTGAGGAAAAGACGGGTGAATATTTTTGCACTCTGGGGGTGAAAGGGCTTTCGCAAGCATACTGAAGCTAGAAAAGAGTTTGGAAAAGTTATATCGCTCTTTCTAAACACGTGACGCTGACATACGGGAGGTGGAGGGGACGTGAAGCCCTGGCTCACCGTGCACATCCAGGGGCAGAGCCTTTGTGTGTGTGACGAATGACAACACGGCTGCACCTCCAGCTGACGCAGCCCTGCAGGGTGGGCTGGGACTGTCCACATGTCACGGGGAAGGGGACCGAGCCCCGAGACCTCGACTAGATCAGTGTGGGAAATGGCAAGCATCTTCACAGAAGTATCAGCAGAAAAGTGAAGGTGAAAGTCGCTCAGTCATGTCCGACTCTTTGTGACCCCATGGGCGATACAGTCCATGGAATTCTCCAGGCCAGAATATTGGAGTGGATAGCCATTCTCCAGGGGATCTTCCCAATCCAGGGATCAAACCCAGGTCTCCTGCATGGCAGGTGGATTCTTTACCAGCTGAGCCACAAGGGAAGACCCATCAACAGAAGTAACAGTGGATTAATTCACTATCAGCAGAAGTAAGAGTGAATTAATCCAAGGGGGAAAATAATTCGAATTCACTGTACATCAATCTGGACATGGAGACAACAGTCAGGTATCCCAGTTATGAAAAGTTAGGAAGTGGGTGGGGGCAGGCCCAGGCGTCTGGATGGCAGAGTGGATGGAACAGCCAGGCAGCCTCAGCTGCTTCACCTCGTGGCCTCAGTCTCTGCCTCCGTAAAGTGGACAAGAATGCCATGGTCATTTCATGACCACGAGGGTTTTATCATTACTTCAGGAGCCCGGTTTGAAGCGTAGGGACCGTGTGTGGTGAAAGACAGCAGCGCTGGGCGGTCCGCATCCCCATTGCTGGCCTTGCCTCGGGGACCCATGCACCAGGAAGATGGGACTCGGGAAGCGCATCCTGGAAACAGCACAGCCCCTGACTCCAGGGAGGAAGTCACAGGGCACAGGTGTCAAAGTGCCGGCTGCTCAGTCGTGCCCGACTCTGTGCGACCCCCTGGGCTGCAGCCCGCCAGGCTCCTCTGTCCATGGGATTCTCCAGGCAAGAACACTGGAGTGGATTGATGTGCCCTTCTCCAGGGGATCTTCCCAACCCGGGGATCGAGCCCAGGTCTCCTGCACTGCACGCAGATTCTCCAGGGCATCAAGTCCAGCCACTGGGGTCTCAGAACAAGCCTCCAGCATCTGCCAAAAGTCTGTCTTTGCTCTGTTGAGGGTTTGAGGAAGCCTCTCAGCTCTTCAGTGGAGGGAAGGGAGGCAGGAGGAGAGGTCGTGGGGATGGCAGCTCGGCTCCTGCTGTGCTGGGGTGATAGTACGACCGGACAATGGGGTGGCCATGAGTCTGCACACCTCTCCAGGGTAGACTGAGCCCTGAGAAGCCCTGTCGGGCAGAGATGGGCCCTCGGGCCCTCCTGGCCCCTCCACCACCCCTGCCCATGGTGAGGGCTCAGCCAAGAGGGCTAGACGCCCTCCAGGGAGACAGAGTGGCAGCCCCAGTTCCCCAGATATCTCCTTCTCCCATGTTTCCCCCAGACCCCCTCTCACGCCCCCTGCTTTTCCTTCCACATGTTCTAAAGTCAGATCTGCAGACCCTGCCCCCCAGCCCAGCTGCCCCCAGCCCTCCTCGGGTGCCAGTCCTGCCCGCTGAATGTCGCAGTGGGTGCACCAGCCTGTCTGCATCCAGCTGGCCGTGGGCGCCCAGATCTGGGAGGACGTGGTGGGTGGAAGCGCAGGGAAAGTCTCAGCTGGAGCACCGGGAGGAAGCTCTGGGGACAGTGGGAGGCGTGGGGGGCTCCTGGCACAGCGGAACGGACGCGAGCACAGTGGGGAGGGGATCTGGGGGTCCTGGCTCCACAGCCCTGGAGAGTGAAGTTGGGAGTCTACAGGCGAAACACACGGTCCAGCGAGTCTCCAGCCCCGGCATCTTAGCTCTGTGTCAGCAAAGCAGATCGCGGCCCCAAAACTCATGTGTCCTGATCCAGAAAAGCCAGACAGTGGGCGAGGCGGGATCACATCCGGCCTCAGATGGAGACGCTGTCCTTCCCCTCCTAGGCGCCCGCACGAGGGTGGTTGGGCCCAAGTGGAAGCACATGGTCACCCCTGGCACTTCCGGGATGACTCTGCAGGTGGAGAAATTTGGGCAATTCTGAGTTCCGGAGCTAGTGATGCTCCTTTCAACAAAGGGAGCTGACGGGCCTAAGAACCCTGTGCCTGCAGCCCGGGGATCCTCTCAGCGTCCACTTTACGCCCACAAACCCAGACAGAAGGTGGGATGATCGGACAAGACAGAGGTTTAGAAAATAAACATTTTAAAGAGCAGTTGTAAATTTACAGAAAAATCATACAGATAGCACTGAGAGAATTCAGTCTCCCTTTTGTCCACTCTGCGGCCTTGGAGTGGCCTCTCCAGCAGAAGGCACACCGTCCCCGGTGGCCCTGGGGGCCGCCCACTGCTGACAGCCTCTTCTGTGTGTCTATTTCTGTTTTGCAGATAACAGTTGTGTTTTCAGCGTTTCTTCTGCGAGCGCCGTGCAGCAAAGCTAATTGCGTGTGTTCCTTTGTTGGGCGAGCCCAGGGCCTGGGGCTCCCCTGCTCTTGCTATGGTCAGAGGGGTCCCCCACACTTTCCTGAGGACAGAGGAGGTGTCTTTTGGATCAAGAGATGCCTTCTATGTGTTGATCTGTGATATGTCCGCGGAGAGAGAACTGGGGTGAGGAAACCCCCTGCTGGTCCAGCTGTAGCACCCACTCCCTTCCCCAAGCTGAAGAGCTGAGCCCTCCCACCTGCTGAACACACACAAAGCACACAGCACCCTACACACAGCACACAGCACCCTACACATGGACCCTGCACACAGCACACAGCACTCAGTACCCTGCACCCAGCACTTAGCACCCTACACACAGCACTCAGTATACTGCACAGAGAACACAGCACCCTACACACAATCCCTGCACACAGCACACAGCACCATACACACAGACCCTGCACAGAGCACCCTACACACAGCACCCTGCACAGAGTACAAAGAACCCTACACAGAGCGCTCAGTACCCTACACACAGCACACAGCACTCAGTACCCTGCACCCAGCTCTCAGCACCCTACACACAGACCCTGCACAGAGCATGCAGCACCCTGCACAGAGCACTCAGCACCCTACACACAGCACACAGCACTCAGCACACAGAACCCTACACACCGCACAGCAGCTTGCCCATAGCACCCTGCCCACAGCACACAGCACTTGGCAGGAGCTCCATCCACAGTCCTCTGCTCTCTATCTTAAGGCCCTTGTGCCCTGAGAACATCTTTAATTTGAACTTCTCAGTTTTGGCAACTTGTTACACACCTTAATCCTCCCCTGACTTCCTCAGTTCTCACCAGTCCAGGCAGATTGTGAATTTTTCAGTGTCTAAGCCACCGGCTTCTCTCTGTGTTGGAGGAGCCTCCTTCCCCTGGCTGGTTGGGCGGTGTTTGCTTCCGGGGTTGGACGGTGTCTGCTTCTGGGGCAAGGGAGAGGGACCCTCAGTTCCTCTCACCTCTCCCACTCATCTCCTGACTACCTGCTTCCATCCCGGACACATCTCTTCCCCACAGCACTGTTGGGATGGCTTGCTTGTGCTTGCTTTTCATTTCATAAGATGTCCTGGTTAAGAAACACTAATGCCTGATAGTTAAGGCCACATGTTTGCTGAAACCCACACAGTCACACCCCAGTATCTAGTGTCTCAACCCCCAAATAGACCTCCCGGCGTGAGCAGTTAAGTCCTCACTCAAGGGGGCTGGAGCACGTCGGGGTCAGAGCAGTAGCTGCAGAGAGAAACCCCCGTGGCGTGGACGCCCCGGACACAGACCGCAGCACTGACCTCTGGTGGGTTAGCCCTGCTGGGCTGGAGGATGCTTTAGGGCCCTCGTCCATGTCTTGGATGAGGTCTGACCTCGTCTACTTAACAGAGCTCATAAATCCTACCTTCCAAGGTATTTACATTAAAATGCTGGCCTGCGGTTCAGAAACGGAATTCTAGGAAGAAGGCTATTTCTGCTTTTGGACGCACACAGCACTTCCTCCGTGGTCTGTTGGAACCAGAAATGCACCCAAAGAGGCCGCATCTTGGCTGATTTTGCGATGAGTCCTTGAGTCACAGCCCCCGGGAGCTGGCTCGCTGGCCTCCTTGCGGCAGAGCCAGTTGGCGGCCAAACGTCCACATTAGCCGAGGCGCTTGTTTCACTGGGTCTGACTTGAGGAAGCCGGATTCCTGCTATGTTGCTGTGTGTGTAACCACAGCAGAGCAGGCCTGGGAGCTCACCTCGTCTTTGCCGACCACTCTGCTAGAATGTGAATGGCCCCCAGGGGCGCGTGGTGAGACCTCGGCCCTTTCGGAGGGTCGACATTTGGGACTTTGCCAATTGGCTTTTTTTCTTAGATGTTTAATGGATTATAAAGTTATGTATTCTTCATGCAGATAAGTAGTTTCAAACTCTAAAGAGTACTCTAAAGCTGGAAAATAAAAATTGCTTAACTCCACTATTAGATACATTTGAAATAAATTTAAAAAAGAAGCCTCTTTCCTCAGTGAGCCGAAGGAAATCATCTGTCTCCCAAGGCCCTAAAATTTGATGTGGCTGAGGCCCCAAGGCCACTCCACCTCCAGACGAAGAACTCCAGACTCGAAAGCATCCACGCCACCAGGGGCTGCTTCTCCCAGCGGGAGCCGGCAGAAGTTGTTTGGCGGGAACAAGATCTCTCTGCCTGC
>NW_011481499.1:148000-156387 GCF_000754665.1 Bison bison bison | reverse complement strand
GCTGGGTGCGCCAGTAGTGTGTCCAGTTGTTCCAGACGGCCCAGAAGATGTGTGTGACTCACCACAAGGCTTCTGCCAGGGTCTTGGCTGAGTGGAAGTGGCAGAGGAGGAGGGCCCTCATTTCTCAGCCTTGCCCCCAGGGTGCTTGTCTCATGGGTGACTAATCTGATCCTGGTCATTAGAGGTGCTGAGAGGAAATAATCCTTAAAGTCAGTTCATACTAGGGTTTAAAGGAGTAACAGGATCCCTAACAATCACACAGGTGTTAGCATTGTTCAGTGAGATGCTTTGCGAAATTAGGGGATTTTAAAAAAATTTAATTTGGCTAATTATAGACTCATGAAGTGAAAGTGAAAGCGTTAGTCACTCAGTTGTGTCTGACTCTTTGAGACCCCATGGACTGAAGCTCACCAGGCCCCTCTGGCCCCTCTGTCCACGGAGTTCTCCAGGCAAGAATACTGGAGTGGGCTGCCATGCCCTTGTCCAGAGACTCTTCCTGATCCAGGGATTGAACCCAGGCCTCCTGCAGTGCAGGCAGATTCTTTACCAACTGAGCCACCAGGGAAGCCCTATAGACTCACAAGGAGTTGCAAAAATAGCACAGAGAGGGTCCATGGGTCTCTGGACCTCCTCGCAGGCCTCCCTGCCCCGGGGACACCACAGGGCTATAATACATTATCAAGACCAGGAAGAGCTCACGGAGTTACAGGCGGGCATCGAGCAGGGTGAAACGTGAGGCAGTGTGAATGTGGGTGTGTGTTACAAGGGTGCGGACACGTCTTTATAATCACTTCTCTTGACTAGTCTTGCTTGTCACAGCTTCTCTCTGCCTCTGACTCTAGAAGTCCCGTCAGCCTTTTCATAATCCCCTTGGCCCCACCACCGCCTCCACCCCTCGGTGGTCCTGGTGGGTGGGTCGCTCTGCTTTCTTTCCTGGCCAGTGTGTGTAACTTCCGTCTCAGCGGAGCTGACCCACGCCCCCCGCTGGCCCCAGGTCCTGGGCTTCCCCTCTGACAGCTTCTCCACCTGGGCAGTGAGGACCCAACCTGCTCTGTCCTTTTCATCAACCCTGCCTGCATCCGGGGCTGAGCAACCCCCGGGCACCTCACATCACGTAAAGTTCCAAGCCGCATTTATGCTCTCCCTGAGGTTCTGGCTCAGCCGGCACCTGCCCCCTCCAAGCGGGCATCTGAGAGCTAGTGGGGTGCCAGCCCCCTCTTCCGAATGGCCCTGCCGTCTGGTCCAGGGCCCCAGTGACAGCGATGCTGCAGGATTTCTGCTGCCCTCTTTCAGCTGGTATCTCTGCCCAAAGCTGAGGGGCTGGGGAGTGGATGGGTGGAACTGTGTGCGTGAATCAGAAATCGTGCACAGTCGCTCTCCCAGGAAACTCTCCTCAGGGGCTTGGCTTGATTCTGATGTTCATGTCAGCTCCTGGGCCTCACGTGGGTCCCTTCCTTGAAAAATGGCCAGGGGGCCCCTCAGGGCGTGGCCCACCCAGGAAGGCGGAATCACTGTTCCAGGACTCACAGCGCCCCCAGCATCCACTGCGGCCTGGACAGATGCACCACGCTTGTCTCCGAAGTGAGCCTCGAACGCTCTGTCTGAGAGCCACGCGAGCTGTCCTGTCTGCTTCATCTTTAAGGAGCTAGGGGCTTGCTGTCCATCCCGCTCGTCACCTTGGGTACCACTTTGTATCAATGCTTCATTTATCATGCCTGTGTTGGACAGAGCACAGGCCTGTCTTTTCTCTTCTTTAACATTTCAGGACCATTTTGTGCTTGTGAGAGACAGACGTGATTTTTCACCCATGAGAGGCTTGGCCTGTCAGTTAAGACTTCTCAGTTGAGATTGTTTTCTCTGCGTCCTTGCTGTTCCTTTGCTTTTCTCTCTCGTTATGTGGCGCGCATTGCTTGCTTTCCTCCTTGAGGGTCCAGCAGCAGCTTTGTGTTTCTGCTGACAGCCACCCTTCTTAGGATAAAATGTGTTCTGTGCTGTCACGGTCACAGCCAAGGGAGGTTCTGCACGCAGTCGCGCATGGAGTGTGCCGGGGGAGGCGAGGCCCTGAGACCAGGACTGGGCCCGGCTGAGTGCCCCACCCCTGCCTGGCACCTCGAATCTAGCCAGACTTTGTCTTGGGGGCCCCATGGTCGAGGCAGGGTCACCCGCTGACCCTCAGGCCTGAGACCGGCAGCAGGACCAGGAGGCCGCCTGGATGTTAGCTCTGTAAAGAGTGCAAGGCCCAGCTGCCTCCACGGAGCTGGGGGCTGTGCTCCTCGCCCACCTGGCTGCTAACAGCTGTAACGCCAGGGGCACCGGGACCCAGGTCTGTGCGTCAGAAAAGCGGGGGATGGGCAGGCCTCTCAGGATCATGGACACAGCCCGCGAAGGGGCCAGCGTTGCCCCGAGAGTGAGAGAGACTGGGAGAACTTGCAGGGGGCCCGCCCTGCTCTTCCTGTCCCCTCCCCACAGCCTGCGGCTCTACCGCATTCCAGAAACACGTAGCCTGTACGCGCACATGCATGTGTACACAGAGACACACACAACACCATACCTGCAGCGTGTACCAATGCCTGTGTACACAGAGACACGTAAGGCACGCATGTGCGCATGCGGACAGTGTAACACACGTGCACACACATGTAGCACGCGTGTACACGCACTCACACACACCACGTGCCGGACATGTAGGGTAGGGAGTGTGCATGTGCAGATGTAAGTGCAGGGATATGTGTAGAGACACATGTAACCTTCGTGTGTGTGTGTAGGTACAAGGAGAACACCTACTGCTTTATTGACTGCGCCAAAGCCTTTGACGGTGTGGATCACAACAAACTGTGGAAAATTCTGAAAGAGATGGGAATACCAGACCAGCTGACCTGCCTCTTGAGAAATCTGAATGCAGGTCAGGAAGCAACAGTTAGAACTGGACATGGAACAATAGACTGGTTCCAAATCGGGAAAGGAGTACGTCAAGGCTGTATACTGTCACCCTGCTTATTTAACTTCTATGCAGAGTACATCATGAAAAATGCTGGGTTGGATGAAGCACAAGCTGGGATCCAGATTGCTGGGAGAAATATCAATAACCTCAGATATGCAGATGACACCACTCTTATGGCAGAAAGTGAAGAGGAACTAAAGAGCCTCTTGATGAAAGTGAAAGAAGAGAGTGGAAAAGCTGGCTTAAACTCAACATTCAGAAAACTAAGATCATGGCATCTGGTCCCATCACTTCATGGGAAATAGATGGGGAAACAACAGAAACAGTGACAGACTTTATTTTTCGGGGCTCCAAAATCACTGCAGATGGTGACTGCAGCCATGACATTAAAAGATGCTTGCTCCTTGGAAGAAAAGTTATGAACAACCTAGACAGAATATTAAAAAGCAGAGATATTACTTTGCCAACAAAGGTCCATCTAGTCAAGGCTATGGTTTTTCCAGTAGTCATGTATGGATGCGAGAGTTGGACTGTGAAGAAAGCTGAGTGATGAAGAATTGATGCTTTTGAACTGTGGTGTTGGAGAAGACTCTTGAGAGACCCTTGGACTGCAAGGAGATCCAACCAGTCAATCCTAAAGGAAATCAGTCCTGAATACTCATTGGAAGGACTGATGTTGAAGCTGAAATTCCAATACTTTGGCCACCTGATGGGAAGAGCTGACTCATTAGAAAAAACCCTGATGCTGGGAAAGATTGAAGGCAGGAGGAGAAGGGGCCGACAGAGGATGAGATGGTTGGATGGCATCACCGACTCAATGGACATGAGTTTGAGTAAACTCCGGGAATTGGTGATGGACAGAGAGGCCCGGCATGCTGCAGTCCATGGGGTCACAAAGAGTCAGACACTACTGAGTGACTGAGCTGAACTGAGCAAGGAACACACATGTATCGTGCATGTGGACTCACACAGCAGACACAGCATGTTCTGCACAGATTCCCTCTGCAGCTACTCCCCCACCTGCCAACACCCATCTCTCGTCCTTGGAGAAGCCCTTGAACTTTGGGGACCAAGGTGCCCGAGGCTGGCATGCCCCATGCTGAACTGGCTCACGTGCAGATGCTGAAGTCCCAGCTCCCTTGCCTCGTGGGATAAGCCGGACACAGAGGCTGTGAGGAGGGTGATTTGTGCCCAGGGCTCCCTGGGGACTCCTGGGGACTCCCTGTGGCTCCCTGAGGCCACAGCCTCCGGGCTTCTGTCCATCCTGCATCCTGCATGTCTCTCTGCGGATGTTTCCTGATGCAGTCCCGATGGGAACCGTGCCTCAAGGCTGCATCTAGTGTGACCAAAGGGAAACCCTCTGGAGAGAGCCCCCTGGGGGCCACGTGCTCTCCCCATCAGGCTGGACGCCTGGCCCTGCCCCCACCCTCTCCTGCGCTGCCCCAGCCTCTGGCCCACAGGGTATCCCACCTGTGGCCCCCCGCCGTCTCCAACCCTGCACAGGTGAGCAGGCGGAGGGGCATGTGAGCCTTCCCAGATCTCCCCAGGCTCACCCCCATTGCCCTTGAACCGTCAACATGGCTCCCAGGGGTTTTTCACCAAATGTGTCATAGAGGGGAAAAAAATGTTTAAGGCTTTACAAGCATCTTCAGCTCTTTGTATTGTACCTGAAGTGCTGCGCTGGAACCTTAAGCAAGCGACTTAGGGGCAGCTGGGTGCGTGGGGGGTCTGCGCAGTGAAGAGTAACAGAGGCTGAAGTCCGACCGTCACTCGGCCACGTTCAGCACGTGACCCTTGCCCTGCTCGCCTGGACTCGCTCCTGCGTCCTAAGATTCGTGTCCTGGAGCCCCGACCACCCAAGTCCCTTCTGACTCTGCCGACACCAGCAACGTTGCCACACACAGGCAGTGGGCGACACTCATGCCAGGCCACAACATGCCCTGTGTCAATTTCCTGCTCCTTTTCCAGGATGACGTGAGTCATGCTGGGCTCACAAACCCTACGGGAAAGTGGAGGTCTGGAAGCGGGGAACTTCATGGGAAGCTGTGAAGCAGCTGGCAGTGAGGCTCTGAGGGATTCGCACCCCCTCAAGGGTCGCCATCCGCGGGCATCCCAGGCGTGGCTGGAGGGCTGGGGGTCCGTGCCCCTGGGGACCAGCCGTGCCACAGTCAGGGAGGCCTGGGAGAACCCGTGTTTGGGGAGGGTGAGAGAGAGGCGGAGCAGGCCTCCTATACGCTGTGTCCAAAGTCTGGTTTCAATTGGATCTTGTTCCTGTGAAAAGAAAAGAAATTCATAATAATTTAGCAAAAAGAAAAAAATCTTCCGGGGGGGTCTGTATGAGAAACAGCTCATGGGGTGGGGTTGAGGGAAGGAAGCATCTGGGGAGACAGATGTGCCCTTGGCTGCATCTCGGCCCAGAAAAGATGAGGGCAGGTGGGGGGCGGGAGAGCAGGGTGGATGGACCCATGCAGGCCGCTCCCCTGAGAAGGCAGCAGCCCCGGGGACACAGTCCTCCACCGCCCACCATGTTCCTGGGATCCGGACTCGGTGATCAGCGACCTGCTGGTGACTCCCTGAGGGTCCCCAGGGTCCTCCCTGGCTGGTCGCTCACCGCCCAGCTCATCATCCGCTCTGAGCAAAGTCCTCTTTGGCAGGAGGGCGAGTCTTGCCTCTCCTCCCGCTCCCCGCCCTGGCTGCTGTCCCTGGTACCCTTCACATCCCGCATCCTGGGTGGCATCCCATCTGTCACCCATCTCCAGCCACCCTGCTCGGCCGCAGCATCCTTTCACCCATCGCTGAGGGGCCCGGCTGCCTCTAGAGTCCTCCTTCCAAAAGACCCTTTTGAGGGAACACCTGGCAACCTCCCTTCTGCTGAGACATTCTGGAAACTTCCCACGGGCAGGACAGAGACCGCATGGGTAGCCCGGCCCTCAAGGCCTCTGTGATCACCGTGCCTCAGCCTCATATGTGCCCACAGGCAGTGGACATCCTCCCACCAAAGAGCCACGCAGGCAAACCCAGAGGACAGCCCAGGGAGTCTGGGCCCTCGGCTGGCCCCGGGGAGAACTCAGCAAAGAAGGGAAGGGCAGAGCTGGTTCTGAAGCCATACCCTGCAGAACTCCTGGTGCAGGCACCGTGGCCTGGACTCAGGGGACCTGCTGGGAGGGGAGGTAGCAGCTGTCATGCCACTGCTCTCTCTGGAGACCCTGGCCTCCAGACCAACAAGGACCAACACTGATCTTGTTGTTCAGTCGCCCAGTTGTGTCCGACTCTTTGTGACCCCGTGGACTGCAACACGCCAGGCCTTCCTGTCCATCCACTCCCAGAGTTTGTCCAAGTTCATGTTCATTGCATTGGTGATGCTGTCCAGCCGTCTCATCCTCTGACATTTCTTCTCCTTCTGCCCTCAATCTTTCTCAGCATCAGGGACTTTTCCAATGAGTCATCTGTTCTCATCAGATGACCAAAATACTGGAGCTTCAGCTTCATCATCAGTCTTTCCAGTGAATAGTCAGGGTTGATCTCCCTTAAGATTGACTGGTTTGATCTCCTTGCCATTCAAGGGACTTTCAGGAATCTTCTCCAGCACCACAGTTCGCAGGCATCAATTCTTTGGCACTCTGCTTTCTTTACGGTCCAGCTCTCACAGCCATACATGACCCCTGGGCAGACCATAGCCTTGACTATAGGGACCTTTGTTGGCAGAGTAATGTCTCTGTTTTCAACACACTGTCTGGATTTGTCATAGCTTTCCTGCCAAGAAGCAGTCGTCTTCTGGTTTCATGGCTGCAGTCACCGTCCACAGTGATTCTGGAGCCCAAGAAGAGGAAATCTGTCACTACTTCCATCTTTTCCCCTTCTGTTTGCCATGCAGTAATGGGGCCCGATGCCATGGTCTTAGATTTTTTTTAATATTTAGTCTTAAGCCAGCTCTTTCACTCCCCTCCTTCACCCTCATCAGGAGGCTCTTCCCTCTGGTCTAGACACGTGTAGACTCCACCTTCTCCTCCATCGTCACAACCATCCACCCATCCTGCCTGGTGGATCCCCCTCCTCTGGCATGTCGAGCCTTCTCTCCAAAATGCAAATCTGATCATGTTGCCTCATTTTGGTGCTTTCCCCTTTGCTGTTGGTTATCGATGTCTTTGAAGAATCTCTCAGATCTGCGGGAAGGTTGGGAGAATGAGATATTGAACAACCCTGTGCCCTAGCCTACATTAGACAGTTTATGTTTCTGTCCAGTGTGTCTCCTTCCCCCTGCTTCCTTCCATCCTTCCACGGAATGGGTGTCACTTAGGATGCACACTGGATCCTGGAGGTTGCCAAGACAATCCCTGAGCCAGACCTTCCACGGGCCATTGCATCACTCACGCTGGCAGCTCCTGGGTGGTGTGTCCCCTGACCACACACCCGTCCTCACATCTCCTGTGCAATGAAATGGATTCCTGAGTCTGAGTTGAGGTGAGGCAGGATCCATCTCAATGGATCCACCACTCTCTAAGACCCGAAAAAGAGATGCTGGCAGGCCTCTGTGGGTGGCGGGGGACCAGTGTGATGGTCTGCAGAATGACCACATGATCCAGCCATCTCGGGCTGCAACCTGATGGAGAGTGAGAGAGGTAACCCAGCCATGGGGCAAGATCTCCAACGATGCTGTTGTCCATCCACATGAGTGCACCCTGTCTCTGGTCCTCCTTTCTGAGAGAGATGGGAAAGGACGGACCAGCTCAAAGGCTGCATTCATTCTGTGTCTCCTGCGTTGGTAGGCAGCACTTTACCCCCAGCAGCACCTGGGAAGCCCCCCACTTCCCGCCAATATGCTGTCTTTGTTTCAGCTCACAGTACACATCAAGATGATTTGTTAGCCATAGCAATACCAAGTGCAACAGTATAATGACTGAAAAGACGACGAGGGTACCGCGGTTCTTTTTATCCTTATGCTTTATGCCAAGAACAATCAATCTTTCCATTTGTTCCCAGTCTACCTTGTGTCTTTCAGGAGAACCTTTAAGTGTTTCTCATACAGATTTTTGAACATTTTGGGTATGTTTTCCCAAGTATTTTATCTTTTAAATTATGATTATGATCTCTTGCATTTTATTTTTTAATTATTTTATTTTTTATTATTACTGTAGTCATCTGTTGCATTTTTTTCTGATTTTTGTCTGTATGTAAGGTGGTATTGGAGAAGACTCTTGAGAGTCCCTTGGACTGCAAAGAGATCCAACTGGTCCATTCTAAAGGAGATCGGTTCTGGGTGTTCTTTGGAAGGAATGATGCTAAAGCTGAAACTCCAGTACTTTGGCCACCTCATGCGAAGAGTTGACTCATTGGAAAAGACTCTGATGCTGGGAGGGATTGGGGGCAGGAGGAGAAGGGGACGACAGAGGATGAGATGGCTGGATGGCATCACCGACTCGATGGACGTGAGTTTGAATGAACTCCA
>NW_011481499.1:138827-147900 GCF_000754665.1 Bison bison bison | reverse complement strand
GACGACAGAGGATGAGATGGCTGGATGGCATCACCGACTCGATGGACGTGAGTTTGAATGAACTCCAGGAGTTGGTGATGGACAGGGAGGCCTGGCATGCTGCAATTCATGGGGTTGCAAAGAGTCGGACACGACTGAGCGACTGAACTGAACTGAACTGAAGAAATGTATTCATTGGAAGGATTGATGCTGAAGCTAAAGCTTCAATATTTTAGCCACCTGATGTGAAGGGCCAACTCATTGGAAAAGACCCTGATGCTGGGGATAGCATCACTGACTCAATGGACATATTTGAATTTGAGCAAACTCTGGCAGCTAGTGGAGGACAGAGGAGCCTGGTGTGCTGCAGTCCATGGGGTTGCAAGGAGTCAGACAACTGAATAAGCAGTGTATTACTCAGTGTATTACTCTCCCCAATACTTTGATGAGTCGTCTTTTGCTATTAGTATTCATTTTATCATCAACGCCCTGGTTTGCCAGGCTGCACTCTCATCATCTATAAACAGAGATGGTTTTATTACTTCTTTTCTGTTCTTAAGCTTCTAACTGCTTTTTCAGTCTGACGATGTCGATGTTGCCTGCCACTCTAACACCCTGCCAGGCTGCCATGCTGTCATTCTTCTGTTGTCTCTGATTTTAGGGAAAATGCACCCAGCATTTGTCTATTAAGTAGATTGCTGGATTTGAGGGCTGACCATATATATTTCACTGGTGAGTATCAACACCATATTTTATTAAAAAAATTGTTTTAAAGTTGCTTTTCTTCTTCTGTGTCTGGAACAGTATAAGTAGCACAGGAATTCTCCAGCCTTTGAAAGCTTGGTGGAATTCCCCATGAAACCATCTGGATGGGCTTCGTGCCCTCTGGGTTTGGTTCTTAGATAATATTTTGTAGAATGATGGACATAAACTTTCTGTCTCTACAGGGGTTAATCAGGATAAATCATGTTTTTCCTAGGAAGTTACCACTACTTTGAACTTTTCAAATGTGTCTGCACAGAGTCCTGCAGCAGTTTCATGGTTTTTAAAAATTCTTGTATTTCCGTGGTTATTTCATCCTTGTCATGTCTTATTTTGCGTGTTTGCTTTTTCCTCCTTTTTTGTGATTAGTTTCACTCCTGGTTTCCTTTTTTTCCCAAGTAACTGACATTTCAATTTCATTATTAGCTCCATTGTTTTTTATTTTTCCAATTATTGACAGTTAATTTTGGCTTTTACCTTTATCATTTCCTTCTTCTGCTTACTTTTAGATTACTTTCTTTTTCTGACTTAACTGGGTAGAATGTTTAATTTATCTATTTTCATTGTTTTATTTTTCAGCAATTTAGGCCTTACACTGTGAACTTTCTTCTGAGCACTAATTTAATTTATCCCACCGATTTCATTGTAGCATTTCCATTATCATCTTTTTGAAAGAAGTTCTGTAATTTAGATTTGTTCTTAGCCTTTCACCCGTGAGTGTGTAATTGACAGGTTTTTCTAATTGTCTGGTAGAAGGGCCTTTTTGGAATTAATGTTGAGTTTTGTTTCATCATAAACAGAAAACACCTTGTGTTAACTCTGTTTCCTGGGATTTCCTGAGCTTTCCCTTTGTGGCCTGAAATGCAGGCAGCTTTCCGGAATGCTTTGCATGGACTGGCTTCCTCTGGCGTGGAGATCAGGGCTCCGTGTGTCCTTCCTGGGCCTACTGTTGATTCACTCTCCACTGATTCACTGCTGCTGCTCCCTGCACCCCTCTTTCTATGAGAAACATGGGCTGATGCCTCCGACTGTTAGGTGTTTCTCTTTCTATTGCCTTCACTGCAGTGACTGTTTACCAGCCCTGTTGCATCATTTGGAACATAGGTATCAACATTTAGTTTTTATCCTGAATCTTGGCTTTCAGCGCCATACACTCTCATTCTCATCTCACTTCATGCTTTTTCACCCAGAGCCTACTCGTCGTCTATCAAGAGCACAAATCCTGCTTTCTGTGTGTTTGCATGTTCTCTTATACTTTTAGCTTTTCGGAATCACTTCATTTGGGGCATGTCTTTTACACACAGCAGGGAATTGGACTTGACTTTTTGAATTAGTCTTAATACATTTTCCTTCTAATTAGTGAGTTATGTGCATACTCAGTCGCTTCAGTCGTGTTCAACTCTTTGTGACCCCATGGACTGTAGTTCACCAGGCTCCTTTGTCCATGGGATTTCCAGGGCAAGAATACTGGAGTGGGTTGCCATTTCCTCCTCCAGAGGATCTTCCTGACTCAAGGATTGAACAAGTGTCTCCTGCAGCTCCTGCATTGGCAGGCGGGTTCTTTACTTCTGTGCCACCTGGGAAGCCCAGTTAGTGAGTTTGGCTTTTAACTTATTGCTGTGACTGAACTCAACTCAGTCACATTATTTAATGTATTTTGCCATAATATATATATTTATTTGAGCTCTTTTACCATGCTATTTTATTTTTTCTTTTTGCTTTTGTTATTTATTTGGAATTAGACAAGTTTGCACTTTGTGTTTAATTTTGTGACTGGTTTTATATTTAAGTATTTATACTATTTGTATTTATGTGGCTCAACTGGTGAAGAATCCACTTGCAATGCAGGAGATCTGGGTTTAATCCCTGGGTAGGGAAGATCCCCTGGAGAAGGGAAAAACTACCCACTCCAGTATTCTGGCCCGGCGAATTCCCTGGACTGTGTCCATGGGGTCGCAAAGAGTCAGACATGACTGAGCCACTTTCACTTTAAACTTAAGTATTTATAACATTTGTGTTTATAGGTTACATCCCTTCATATAAAGTCCTTAGTCCCGTCCTCCTTTACTTATTTAGGCCTCTACTTGTCGGTTTGCCATAGCTTCCCAGGTGGCACAGTGGTAAAGAACCCGCTTGCAGATGCAGGAGATGCAGGAGACATGGGTTTGATCCCTGAGTCAGAAAGACGCCCTGGAGGAGACAATAGCAACCCACTCCAGTATTCTGCCTGGGAAGTCCCATGAACAGAGGAGCCTGGTGGGCTACAGTCCGTGGGGTCGCAAAGAGTTGGGCATGACTGTGTGACTAAACGCTCTGAAGATGTCTTTGAAAACATTGTCTACATTCCAAAGTCTACAGAAATCTTGTGCAGTTCAATACATCCTGTGCTTACTGAAGTTCTGACACATTTTCTCTCTTTTCTCCCTGGAAGCCAGCTGCATCTTAAATCTTATTACCAAATGCTACCTGCTTCTGTCTTTCTCCCTCCATTTGCCTCTCTGTATTTCAGATATTTTCTTCTGCTCTTAAACCCTCTAATTTTTTATTTAGCTGTATCTAATCCATTAAATTTTCCACTGTGTTCTTGGGTTGATTATATTTTAGCACCTGTACAATCTCCACCTTTAAAAATTTAAGTTCTTTGTGAAAATTTTCCTGCTTGTTTTTTATTCATTTAAATATACTCGGGATAATTATTTTAAAGTGTATGTCTGAAAACTCCATTGTCTGAATCCCCATGGGATTCATTTCCTTTGTCCATCGTCTTATTTGGTTTTGATTTTTTTCCTTGTCTTCTCATAAGGCTGGTTATTTTTTCACCAAGTGCCAGATATGATGTACCGAGAATTGTAGAGACAATTGAGGTATGGGATGATATTACATTTCTCCAGAGGGAATTGACATCTGTTTCTGAAAGGTGGCTACAGAGTCTGATAATTGCAGATGACCTTAATCTGATCAGAATTTGAGGGGCAGTTGAGTGCTGTCCATGCAAGAACTGTCTATTTTCGGTTCACTCATTCTCTGTAATCTTCAGATATCCCAGGAACTCTCTCCTTGACAGATTCTAATCCCCCCTTATTTCTATGAATCTAAAGCACGGCTCAGCTTCTCACTCCTTTTTAAAATAAATCTGGAATGGATACATGGCTCTGGGGGAAAGCTGGGCTTGCTGAAGTTTTTTTATTTTCCTGGATCTTTGCCTTTTAATGTTTCTTTGCTTTGTTAGCTATTTGAAGTCTTCCAAAAGATTTCTTTGGTTCAGCTTTTCTAGTTTTTCTCAGCTGAAAAGTTGGCAGGGATGACCTATCCTATCATTCCTAGAAGTGGAACTTTCGGATGTTTTCATACTATTAGGTATTTTTCTCCTAATACTATTAAGAGAAGTATTAGGAGGAAATTACTATTAGGTAAATTTTCTCCAGTAAACATGTACTTATGTTATAGTCATTGACAATTAGGCATTAAAAATCAAGATGGATGTAGAGGCATCTATCAAAGGACTGTGGGTGAGGGTCCCTGCTCACTGCACTCTGCATTTCATTAAAGAAATCAACTTGTTGATGTGTGAGAAGCCTTTTGTTCTCCGCTCCATCGGGCTCTCTATCCATTAGTTTTGCAGGAAGAAAACAGAACGACTGAGAAACTAAAAATGTTGAAGGAATGTATACTTGGATGCTCTGTCAACCAGATGTCTGTACTTGCCCTAAAATGTATCAAAACCTAACGACTTTCTGAAAACCAGTCCAATGTTTGTAAACAGGAAAGTCACAATATGGGCAGCGGAGTCACCTGCATTGTTTTTAGAAGTAAATATTCTGAGTATTTCCTTTCATCTATCTTGAGCTTTCACCTCCTTTTTATTGGACTTACTTTCTCCTCTTCAGCTTTTGGATCAGTTGAAAAGCCCATATAAGTTTACAACATTAATAGCATATAACATTGTGATATTTTGCAACTTGAAGCCAAGTTAAACATATGGCCATTTTACTGGTATACTGTTGAAGACCTTTTTCTGGAATGCCTTTTATTCATTTCTAGGCAGGTCTAATTATAGATGGATTTTTAGCCTGCATGTTGAGCACATGACTCGGTGTGTCTGAACGAGCAAGAAGAGGCCAATCTCTCCCGTGGGAGCAGCAGGTCCTTCGGCTGCCCTGGAGTATTTTTGAATAGGCTACTCCCCCAGCAATATTTGTCATTCTCTTGGGCTTCCGAATGTCTTTCTTACAATACATTTCTGTTTTGACAGGACTTAATCTGCATAATCTACTGTGCAAAATTAAACCGATGACCTTGATGCAAGATCTTGTGTTTGCAAGGAGAGTTTGCCTGCTGGATGCGCAAATAACTGCTGACAGCCTGCTCCCCACTTTGCCTTCTGTCCACCTGCGTCACCAGTGACCTCTGCTACAAGCCATGCTGCGATCTTTTATTGGGCACCTACTGTATGTTTATTCCAGTGCTGGGTCCTCTAGAGGCAATAAAATTGGAATAAACTGTGGTTCTTGCACCTATCTAAAGAGATAAGTCATATAGAATAGTGTGGAGGTGCTGAGCCCAGTGTTCACGGGGTGCTTTATGCAGGTAACTAGCCGCCCTAATCTTCATTTGTAATAATACCCACACCATAGCATTGTTGAGGCAATTAAATAAGATGAAAGTGAAAGTTGCTCAGTCGTGTCTGACTGTTTGCAAGCCCTACTATACAGTCCATGGAATTCTCCAGGCCAGAATACTGGAGTGGGTAGCCTTTCCCTTCTCCAGGGGATCTTCCCAACCCAGGGATCGAACCTAGGTCTCCACACTTCATTCAGATTCTTTACCAGCTGAGCCACAAGGGAAGCCCTTAAATAAGGTAATACGTGATAATAAACTTTGTTCATTTTCTAGCTCATGGAAGTCTCCAAGATACCTGTATATATATGTATATATGTTACTGACTCAGAATCATTGTATTATTGGTAAGCACTTTTGATTACTAGTCTCATTATCTCTGTTTTCTCCACTTAAGTTTTCTAGTCTCTTTCATCCCTGGTTTTACTACCGTCACCAATGTATAACGTTGTATTAAGTTAACGTGTACAATGTTCTATTGTGAAATGGTCACCATGATAAGTTTAGCTAACATCTATGACCTCACACAGTTATGAATCTTTTTCCAATGATGAAAACTTTTAAGATCTACTGTCTAAGTAACTTTCAGATATACAGATCCTGTTAACACAATACTGTTAACCACAGTCTCCAAGCCCTCCTAAGGACTTAGTTATCTAGGACTTGGTTATCTTACAACTGAAAGTTTGTACTTTTTGAACACCTTCCCCACCTCTAGCAATCGCAAATCTCTTCTCTGTTCCTATTTGTTTTTGATGTGGTTAGTTTTTTAAAGTCTTTACTGAATTTTTCTTCTCAGTTCAGTTCAGTTGCTCAGTCATGTCTGACTCTTTGTGACCCCATGAACAGTGGTACGCCAGGCCTCCCTGTCCATCACTATCTCCCGGAGTCCACCCAAACCCATGTCCGTTGAATCGGTGATGCCATCCAACCATCTCATCCTCTGTCGTCCCCTTCTCCTCCTGCCCCCAGTCTTTCCTGGCATCAGGGTCTTTTCAAATGAGTCAGCTCTCTGCATCAGGTGGCCAAAGTATTAGAGTTTCAGCTTCAACATCAGTCCCTCCAATGAACACCCAGGACCGATCTCCTTTAGGATAGACTGGTTGGATCTCCTTGCAGTCCAAGTGACTCTCAAGAGTCTTCTCCAACACCATAGTTCAAAAGCATCAATTATTTGGCACTCAGCTTTCTTCACAGTCCAACTCTCACATCCATACATGACTGCTGGAAAAACCATAGCCTTGACTAGACGAACCTTTGTTGACAAAGTAATGTCTCTGCTTTTTAATATGCTGTCTAGGTTGGTCATAACTTTCCTTCCAAGGAGCAAGGGTCTTTTAATTTCATGGCTACAATCACCATCTGCAGTGATTTTGGAGCCCAGAAAAATAAAGTCCGCCACTGTTTCTACTGTTTCCCCATCTATTTGCCATGAAGTGATGGGACCAGATGCCATGATCTTAGTTTTCTGAATGTTGAGCTTTAAGCCAACTTTTCCACTCTCTTCTTTCACTTTCATCAAGAGGCTCTTTAGTTCTTCTTCACTTTCTGCCATGAGGGTGGTGTCATCTGCATATCTGAGGTTTCTCCTGGCAGTCTGGATTCCAGCTTGTGATTCATTGAGCCCAGAATTTCTCATGATGTATTCTGCATGTAAGTTAAATAAGCAGGGTGACAATATACAGCCTTGACGTACTCCTTTTCCTATTTGGAACCAGTCTGTTATTCCATGTCCAGTTCTAACTGTTGCTTCCTAACCTGCATACAGGTCTCTCAAGAGGCAGTCAGGTGGTCTGGTATTCCCATCTCTTTCAGAATTTTCCACAGTTTATTGTGATCCTTCTATTTTCTTTTTTATATTTTTGCTTCTACTTTATGCTTTTACTTTTTTGCTTTGTCTTCTTTTTTGACCATGAGTCATGTGGGATCTAAACTCCTTGACTGGGGGTTGAACCCTCAGCCCTGCACTGCAAGGCAGTCTTAACCACTGGACTGCCAGAGAAGAGAAGTCCCCTTCTTCTCTGTTTCTGTGAGTTGTTTTTTCCCCCTTTTTTAGATTCCGCATATAAGTGAGATCGTGTGGTATCTGTCTTTGACTTATTTCACTTAGTTCAATGCCCTCAAGCTCATCCATGTTGCAAATGACAGAGTCCCTTCCTTTTTATGTCTGGACAATATCGCACCAGATGGGCATACCACAGCTTTACCCATTTATGCCTCCATGGACAGTTGGCTTGTTTCTCCATCTTGGCTTGTGTGAATAATGCTGCTGAGTCACAGATGTGATCTTGTGCATGGTCCTTGTCAATGGGGGTGGGGGGAGGAGGCAGATGAGCAAACAGCAGCACCAGACGTCTGGGGTGAGGAGTGGCATGAATGGGGGAGCTCTGGGCAGAGGGAGAGGGTCAGGAGACGGAGAACTCTCCACGTAAGGTTCTGCGGGAGGACGCTCTTCCTAAGAGAGAGGAGCAGGCCTTCCTTCCAGAACGCAACCTCTTCTCTAAGGTCCTTTTCCTTGCGATTTCCTCCCTCTCCTGCTCCCCTCCCTTTTCTTGGCCTACCACCACCCCCCACCCGCCCCTGCTCCCAGGACTCACCGCTGCCTTAACCACCTCTCTGCCCAACACTGGTTGCATCTGGAGGAAGGAGGTGGACAAAGAGATGTCTTAACCCACGCTTGTGGGCAGGATTACACCTGAGCTGTGATCTCAGCAAAGCATGAGTGTGACTTTGCGGGGTGGCCAGCCCACAGGCTGACTCCTTACCAGCCCTTGAAGGCAGGGCTGTCACCGGATGGGAGGGGGGGGGTGGGTGGCCTGAGGAGAAGACAGAGCGTCTACAGAAGGCCAGCTATTTAAAAATAAATTGTTTATTATTCACTGAAGTATGGTTGATTTACGATATCATATGAGTTTCAAGTATACAGCAAAACGATTCAGTTATACACACACACACACATATATATATATTAATTTTCAAATTCTTTCCCACTGCAGGTTATTATAAGATACTGAATATAGTAAAGCTATACAGTAGGTCCTTGTTGTTTATCTTATACACGCACATATGCGTGCTAATTGCTTCAGCTACGAGCGACTGATCTGATCTGATCTGATGTTTGACTCTGTGACCCTATGCGCTGCAGCCTGCCAAGCTCCCTTGTCCACGGGACTCTCCAGGCAAGAATACCTGAGTGGGCTGCCATGCTCTTCTCCAGGGGCCCTCCCCTACCCAGGGATGGAACCCACCCCTCCTCTGTGCCCTGCATTGGCAGGCGGGTTCTTCGCCGCTAGTGCTGCCTGGGAAGCCCTATTTTATGCATAGCAGTGAGTACATGTGAATTCCTAATTTATCTCTCCCCCTTTCCCCTTTGGAAACCAAAATTTGTTTTCTATGTGAGTCTGTTTTGTAAATTAGTTCATTTCTATCCTTTTTTTTTAGATTCCACATATAAGCATTATCATATGATGTTTGTCTTTCTCTGAAGGCCAGATGTCCTTTGGGGCTGGGGAAGAATGTGATTCTTTATAGCTTCGCTTGGGGCTGAGTACAGCCGGACTTGTGTAGGTCAAGAATATTTTTGGGAGGAAGCTCTAAAAACTTGGTTTTGTCCCAAAACTATTTTTAAAAATTGGTCAAAATTATTTGGGGGAAGGAGTTTCTGTATCTTATAAACATATCAGATATGACCATTTAAAAGCAAACTCATTTGTAT
>NW_011481499.1:133163-138727 GCF_000754665.1 Bison bison bison | reverse complement strand
CATTTGTATAGCTTTTAATGTTCTTAGGCCAATGAAGAAATTCTTGACCTCTAAGTGTTACACATACTTTTATTTTGAAATTCTTCCCATATCCATACTGCCAACACATGCACACAAATTTTTTCTACTAGCCTCAAAATTTTCTGAAAAGTTGCTACTCCGAAGCGCTATCTAATTTACAAATTGATTTGTACACCTTTCTACATTTTATCTTTCACAGTATATGGCTTATTGTCTGAGGCTTTGAAACTCTCCAGTTCCTGGAAAAGTGGAAAAACCAAGGCTCGCATTTTTACAGCTCCAATTTTAAATTGCTGAACCGTATGACTTTGGCTTCATTGCACTAAACATTTAGGAAAACTAGAAAAGAACTAAGAGTATCAAAAACCTAATGCGTAAGGTAGATTGAGTTTTCTAAGTGAGCAGTTTCCCTTCCTTTACACACGTAGAAACTAAGCATCTTGTGTTTGGTGTCTCTCTGGGCTGCCTGCCTCAGCCCGCAGACATCGTGTGCGTCTGAGGAGAAGCAGAGGTGGCGGCCTTTGGCTGGAGGCCTGCGGCGGGCAGACAGCTGCTGCGCTGGGGAGGCTGGCTCGCGGCAGCCTCCTGCATCCGGGTGAGCCTGGCCTGCATCCTGCCTTATGTGCAGAAATGCCAGCTTGCTGCATATTTCCCAATATTTGGAATCATAATCCCTTCAGGAAGGGAGTTTCTGCTTAGATGCCATACCAAGTCTGCATGGTAGAAATAAATCATGTTATTTGGAGCAGGTGGTATTGTAAAGGAAAAAAAGCAGGAAAAGGTGATCCGATGCTTGGTTTGAAAATGTAGGGAGTGTTGAGCGAGATTCCGTGCTGATTCAGCTTTGATCTCCTCCTCACAATGTGAGCGGGATGAGCCCACGAGGCCATTCAGCTTGAGGGGCAGCTGGACGAGAATAGTGAAGTGAAAGTGAGCAGTGAAATAGTGAGAGTGAAGTGACCAGTCACGTCCAGCTCCGTCCGATCCCACGCACTCTGGCCCGCCAGGCTCCTCTGTCCATGGGATTCTCCAGGCTGGAATACTGGAGTGGGTTGCCATGCCGTCCTCCAGGGATGAGACTAAATCTCTGCAAATTCCATTGCAGCCAGCCTCTGTGGCCTTCTTGCAAATGTTTCTAAGTAGAAAGCAAACGTGAACGCCTCCGAGTTACCAAAGAGTGTGTGCCTCTCACCTTCACCCCATAAACAGGACTTGAAAATAAAGTAGGAGAAAACCAGGTCTCCAAAAACAGCTGCGAATAAAGCACCACAGCGCAGGGAAGGGTCGAGAGGCTCTGCCCGAGGTGTGGGGGCACTGCCGCCCTCTGCAGTGGGGGGTCACATTCCAGTGCAGAAGAGGGATGTGTGTCACTAATACAGCCCCACCGCCCCGTCCCACCGGTGGTAGCTCCATGCAGGGAGAGCTGAAGCGTAGGTGCAGGTGCAGAAAGGTGTAGGTGACTCATCGCCCTACTGTCCCCTCCTCCCCGATTCAACTGGAAGCAGAGAGCAGCTCCGACCAGCAACACCGTGTCTCACGAAGAGAAGAGAGCTGGCAGGCGGTGTCTCCCCCATTGCAGAGGGCAGGGGGCTCATCCCGCAGGCGAGAGGCTAAGCATGAGGGGGCACGGGCCAGGAGGGGATGCAGGATTGCGGCCCCCTGTGTCTGGACCAGGCGACCGACAGAACACTTACAGAGCACCCCGGATTCTGGAGCGCATTTAGACGCTCTGATGGTACTCTGTCCCCTTCCCAGTCTGTTTGGAGCCGGATAAACCCCTCTCTAGTATTGGAACTGCTCAGGGCTGAGCATCACCAGCTTTGCATATGACAGCAACTGTTTAAAAGGTGCAGGAAGGTGAAGGCACAGACAGTACACTCCAAATCTCATTCCCGAGTGACCCCAAACCTACTCTGCTGCTGCTGCTAAGTCGCTTCAGTCGTGTCCGACTCTGTGCGACCCCATAGACAGCAGCCCACCAGCCTCCCCCATCCCTGGGATTCTCCAGGCAAGAACCCTGGAGTGGGTTGCCATTTCCTTCTCCAATGCATGAAAGTGAAAAGTGAAAGTGAAGTTGCTCAGTCGTGCCCGACTTGTAGCGACCCCATGGACTGCAGCCTACCAGGCTTCTCCGTCCATGGGATTTTCCAGGCAAGAGTACTGGAGTGGGGTGCCATTGCCTTCTCTAGGACTATTAAAAATCCCAAATGGAAGGGCCTGATACAGAATGACTGGTAGATACTGATCATGAAGAGTTAGATATGAGCTGAAAAGGTGCAAATATGATTATAAAATTGAATGACAGATACCCAGAATTTCTTTAATGTAGCTCATCACATCAACAGCCTAAAAAAAGAAAAACGGCATGCTTGGGAGGATCCAGAGATATAGAGAAAGCACTTAACAAAATCTAACACCATGTGCCTCAGTGGTAAAGAACCCGCCTGCCGATGTGGGAGACATGGGTTTGATACCTGGGTCTGCAGGGTCCCCCGGAGGAGGGCATGGCAACCCATCCAGTATTCTCATCTGGGAAATCCCGTGGACTGCAGAGCCTGGTGGCTTACAGACATGGAGCTGCAGAGAGTCAGACATGACTCAATGACTAAAACAACGACAAACAACAACACGCATTCATGCTGAAAACTCTCAGGAACTAGGGATAGAGGGGGATTTGCTCAGCTTGGTAAAGAATACCCACAAAAAGCTAACATAACACTTTACAGTAATTTTACCACTAAAATTGGAAACAGGGCGAATGTTCCCTCTTACCACGTCTTTTCAAAATTGTACTGCAAGTCTGAACTAATGCAGTAACACACACACTCACAAGGAAATGAAATGAAAAAAAAAATAAACTTGTCTTTGTTAATAGATGATATGATTGACAATATGGAAAATTCATAAGAATTTACCACAAATTGTTAGAATTCAGTGATCTTAGTAATGCTGCAGAATGCAAATTAATAAGCAGAAGTCAATCGCTTTCCTATAGACCAGCGGCGAACAAGTGGAATTTGAAATTAGAAATACAGCATCATTTATGTTAGCACTGCCCCCACCCCATGCAACGCTTAGGTATAAACCTAACAAAGTGTGTGTATGGGAGGGAAACCACAACACTCCGATAAAGGAATCCGAACGCCTGAGTAAGTGGGGATCGGGTACTGGGCATTGTGAGAACACGCTGCTGAGCACTCGCCCTTTAAAGAGTGAAGGTTGTCTTGTCAGGCATTGGAGCTGCTTGTGGATCCGTTTAATCATTTTGAGGTTTGTTTATAACCTTTGTTGGGGAGGGTCTCAATTAGCCGTCACCCCCAAAATATTCAACAAGTTCTATCTGCTGAGGTGGATCAGAACTCAAACATTCCTAATCCTCTGAGTTTTCTGCCTCCAGAACATGTTTGCCTACCCCAGGGGGTTTTATTCTGCACATAAGAAGCTAATGCAAGAAGCCTAAGCGGACACCTTTGAGGTTTGCAGCTCTTTCTCTGCATATCTTTTTTCTCTCTGGTTCTCTGCCCAGCAGACTCTGCTTGCTCGGACTTCTGGAAGTCGGATCTCTTTCTCGTCACTGCAGCAAGACTGCCCATCTGTCCCTGTACTACAGTCCAGAAAGTGCCTTCAGGTTTCGATTTAGAGAAATGATAAGGCTCACTGCTCATATTTAGTCCCCTTCTTTCATAGACGACAGTCCTGAGTCCAATGTCCAAAATAAGGTGTTTTGTTTTTATGTATTTGTCTAGCTTTTACCTGAAGGGAAACTCTCTTTCTGGTGATGATATCACAGCTGGAAGTGAGACTCCCTCACAGTATCCTGAAATTGAGGCTGAGATTTTCCCTCTTTCTAAAACATTTGGGGAAAAAATATGGATTAAAACTCTTCATAAATTGTTTCTGGAAGAAAATATCCCTCAACTTCTCACGTCCCTACTTTCTAATTTAGCTTAAAACTAGTTATCTTTTTATGCAATACACTTTATAAAATAATTCTTAACTGGTCCTGTTTTTCTGGATCTTGGTTCTGAAGACTCAGCAGGAGAAACAAAGCCATTTGTACTGACATGCAGGCTAATCATGGAAGTGGGCCCAGACTGCACAGAATGAATATTCATTTTTCTTGGTAAAGTGAGAAAAAATTACAATGAGAAAATACAGTTAATATTTAGTACTCATCTTAGAGAAGGAAAGGCAACCCACTCCAGTATTCTTGTCTGGAGAATCCAATGGACAGGGGAGCCCAGAGGGCTATAGCCCATGGGATCGTAAAGAGCTGAACACGACTGAAGCAACTTAGCACACACTAATCTTTCAAAAACAACTTGCTATTGAGGCTATGTACCTTGATGCAAAAACTATGGTGATGCGTGTTTATGATGGAAACTTCATCGAGTAAGAGACAGAGCCGTCAGGTACTGCTTCAGCGGTAGGTGGTGGGGACGTCTCCGTTCTGGGGAGACTCATTCTCCCAGGAGGGCTCCACTGCCCACGGAGACACGGGCCTCCCTGGAAGGCAGAGCTGTGTCGTGTGGAATTCCTGATGTCCTGCGGGAGACAATGCGATGACTGTCCCACGGGGACATCTCGTCTCCTCCCAGCGTGTCTGTGACACACATGTGTGTGCACCATAGTTAGAGTGGAGGAGGGGCTGGGGATGAAACTTCTCATTCTAGCAGCATCTTTCGCAGAAGCTGTGCACACAGGAAGGCACAGTGGAATGACTCAGGTGACCCCAAGCTCTCAGTGATGCTGCCGGCCAAAATCTTGGCTCTTTCTGCCCACCGAATAAAAAACACAGAGACCGAGTTTGGGGGTAACAGAAAGGTGGCTTTAAATCTCAGCTGATGGAGAGGGGAACACAGTAAGGTCCTGCCTCAAGAACTGCGCCCCGCCTGCGAGGAGGCTAGCGGTTCATATATGACGAGGGCTGATGGTCAGGTTTAGTGACGAGGAACCAAGGCGCTACGCTTGTCAAAAACAGTCAGAGGCTGGTGTCAGTGAGCCAGTAGTGGGGTCCGGCGGCTCTGCGGCCTTCTTTCTGGTATGTAACTCAGTGAAGAAAGTGTTGTGAGGGTGAGCAAAGGACAGCGGGGCGAGACACAGCGCCTGCTGCGTTAGGGGGCGGAAAAGCGAACTTAGGAGCAGACACGCAGAGACAGGAGCAGTTAGAGTGAAAAAGCTGGGAAAGGTCAGGCCTGCTCACTGGGCTCTTCATCGTCTTTGTTCTCAGGAAGGGGAAAGAAGCAGCTCATTCCTCTTCCTCCTTTTCACTGGGACAGCAGGGAAACTCCTAGAGATTTGGGGGCGCACAGACCAAAGCCACTGGCCTGAGGCAGCCCCATCTTTGTGCAAACAGGGCCCTGAGCAGGGAGGGATGTGCGTGAAGCCACATGGTGGTCAGTGACGGGACCGACACTGACTGTTGCTGGTCCTTTGAGCAGAGCCCCTGTGCGCTCGCCACGCTGGTTACAGCCCTTGTCGGTGGTAGAACCTTGAACCGCCGCTGAGCAAGGTGGGAGGGGGCGCCTGGCTGATGCTGGGGC
>NW_011481499.1:128985-133063 GCF_000754665.1 Bison bison bison | reverse complement strand
GGCAGGAGGCTGTGTGCCTTGCTCTTTCTTCTCTTCACCAACATTCACTGAGCACCTCGGCGTCTGTGTGACAGTCGGCAAAGAGGACACGGCAGTGGAGAACTTGTGGAGCATAAACTCGCAGCAGAGACCACCCATGCTGTCTTGAATATGACGATCCTTGTGCACAATCATGGACTTCCCTGGTGGCTGAGATGGTAAAGCGTCTGCCTGCAAAGCAGGAGACCTGGGTTCCATCCCTGGGTCTGGAAGATCCCCTGAGAAGGGAATGGCTACCCACTCCAGTCTTCTTGCCTGGAGAATCCCATGGACAGAGGAGCCTGGCGGGTTCCTATCCATGGGTTCTCAAAGAGTCAGACACATCTGAGCAACTAACACACACACACAATCCCACGACTCAGCTTTCACCACATCCTAGCGCTCTCCTTTGTCGGGGTTCGGACATGGCTGAGACTCAGTTCAGGAAGGACGGCCTGTCCTTGGTGTCTCAGGTGAGACCCCTGGAGGCTGCAGCTTCAGTGGCCGCCACGATGCCCCGGCTGGGACAGACGCGCCCGGGCGCCTGCCTGGCTCTGTGGGTCTCTGGCCCCCGACACCGTTTTGCCTTGTTTCTGGATGTTTTCCAGCCTGACCTTCTCTCCACCTCTGTGTACATCCGCCCTCCTCGCCTCCCCTTCTTCAACAGGCTCAAGACCAGGGAGGGCTGGCCGCCCTCTGGGGAGGGCCCAGGCCCCCGGGTGGGCGGGGGGCACACGGGAGCCACACAGAGCTCAGCACAGGTGTGTCCTGGGAGCTCGAGGACCACAAGGGCCCCCTTCCTGCTGGAGAGCCGTCAGGTCCCAGGAACCAGCGGGCCTGGGGCCCTCATGCCAATCCCAGGCTGGGGGAGACCCAGTTAGGAGAACAGCTCATTCATTTTTCCTCTCCCTCTTCTGGCAAATTCCATCACCGAAGGTCTGTTAGGATTTGCTCACGAGTGCAGGTATTTCTGGAACACTGAGTCTGGAGAAGAATGAAATCCATCCCAGGAGGGCACCCAGGAGACCTTCCGAAGTCATTGACATCTTAGCAACAGGCAGGCGAATTCATGGCTCCATTAGCTGGAGAACGCTCCAGAACCGAGAGGTCGCTTAACATCACGCCTCTCGCCCTCATTTAGGAGAAAACGGTGCCCGCTTGTAACTGGGGCTGCTTTCATCCTCAGTCTGTCAGGCAAAGGACCAATCTCACCACATACAATTACTAGAATTATAATCCATGCATGCTAAGTCGCTTCGGTCGTGTCCGACTCTGCGATCCCATGGACTGTAGCCCACCTGGCTCTTAAGTCCATGGGAGTCTCCAGGCAAGAATCCTGGAGTGGGTTGCCATTCTTTTCTCCAGGGCATCTTCCCGACCCAGGGATCAAACCCTCGTCTCTTACATCTCCTGCATTGGCAGGCGAGTTCTTTACCACTGTGCCACCTGGGAAGCCGTACTCCCTGAGCCCAGCACAACTCCTGGGAGAACAGGGCCTGTGTGTAGCCTCTCAGGTACAGAGCATTTCTGCAGAAGGAAGCCTCTTCCAGGGAATGTGCAGAACCGAAATGCATCTCCCTGAGAGCTGGGGACAGGGTTCAAGTGTTGTGTGGAGGTAAGTTTTCAATCAGCTTCCCCGGATCCAAGATGACTCCACAATGCTGCAGGAAAGCCTAATTCCATCATTTTGGTTCTTCTCCAAACATGATTCATCCGATCATCTGTACTTCGATGAAAGGAGAAAAGCAAACTCTTTTTTTTTTGAAACTTACTGCAATTCATGTATCCATCATTCCAGAACCTGAGTCCTGTTCCATTTTGGCTTTTCTCTTGGCAATGGCTTTCTTTGGAGTCCTATTTTTGTGTGGTCATCAGAGTTCATTTTCCCCTAAACTTTGCTAACGTTCAAGTCAGTCTTTCTATCCTTCCCCGGAAAAGCCGGCCATCTTGAAGCTCCCGGTAAAACAAGAGCTGCCTGACCTTCCTCAGGAAGCGTGGTTTAGTGCCATACCTTTAAAAGTAGCGTTTACCCCTGTGGCACAGGAAGTGGCACCAGGCTCAGCTGAGCCAGGCAGATGGAGCAGAGCATGGGGTTTAGTGTAGATGCCGCTGCCAACTGGCCGGGACGTCCCAGGCAGGTGGCCCCACCTGCTGCATCTTCCTTTCCTCGGGTCTCACGCAAGCCCTCCCCGCAGGCGGTTGTGCAGGGCCAACGGCCTAATGAGTGCGCAATACTGCACATGGTGCCCGACACAGGCAGGCTGGAGGTTTCCCTTAAGGAAGCACCGCCTGTGTGCTGAGTCCTAAGTAAGCACCTACTGTGTGCTGGGCCCTAGAGACACAGAGTCAAGAGGAACAGTCCCTCTGAGCGGATGGAGGTTCTCGGCTGGGGGTTTTTCTGCCTCCAGGGGTCACTGGCCGACATCTGGCTGTCCCGAGCCGGGGGGTGCTGGCCTCCGGTGGGTGGAAGCCTGGGATGCTGTTAGATGTCCTTCCATGCACAGTTCAGCCCCACAACCTGGAATGACCTGACCCCAGATGACAGTACAGCTGAGGAAGAGAAACTCTGGACAGACAGAAGAGCCCTGAAATTCAGTGCGATGAGGGCTTCTGTTATAGGGTGAGCCTGGGACACTGAGGGACTCGCCCCTCGTTTACTCTGAGGCTTAGTTACTGCATCACATTTGCTGTGACCCCCACGAGGCCCTAGGTCCCCGCCCATCTGTCAGGGCTGCATGGGTGGGTCTGAACTCAGCTCAGCTTAAACGAGGACTCACCACCTCCCCCAACATCTCCATCCAAGGATCAGCCACCAGAGTGCGTGTGCTTAAAGCGCCCAACACCACGCTACCCTCTGTCTCCACTGAGTCGTTTAAACCTACAGCAGCCCTGGGAGAAGTGCCTGGTCTCCTCCCTTCCTTCCTTTTCAAATTTTAACTTTTAGTTTGTTAATGTAAAATATTTTGTATTGTTAGCTCAAATTTAAAGCTTTGGATTTTTAGACCTGTTTCCAGTTCACAGCAGTGGTGAGGGGAAGACACAGGAATGTCTCACACACCCTGTGCTTCCTCCTTACGCACAGGCAGGCCCTCCCCTGTTGTCAGCGTGTCCCTCCAGAGGGCACCTCTGCTACAGCTGAGAACCTACACTCACACGTCACCATCACACTGGGTCTGTGGCACACCTTCCTGCTCACTGTTAGTGCTGTACTTTCCACGAGTCAGGACAAATGTACAGTGACATGCATCTAGCACTGCAGTATCGTACAGGATAGTTTCGCCGCCCTAAGATCCTCTGTGCTCTGTCTCGTCATCCCTCCCCCAGCCTCTGGCAACCCCTCGTCTTTCTACTATCTCCATAGTTTGTCCATTTCCAGAATGTCGTACAGTTGAAACCATACAGCATTTACAAAAATGATCCTTTTTTCAGACTGGCTACTTTCACTGAGTAGCGTGCATTTAAATGTTCTTTGTGTCTTTTCGCGGCTCGAAGCCTCATTTCTTTTCAGTGCTGAGTAATATTCCACTGTCTGGATGGACCTCAGTTTACTTTTCCATCCACCTACTGAGGGACATATTGGTTGCGTCCAAGTTTGGGCAACGAGGCATGACGTTACTGTGAATATTGGTGTATAGGTATTTGGGTGAACCTATGCCAAAGCCTTTGACTGTGTGGATCATAAGAAACTGTGGAAAATTCTTCAAGAGATGGGAATACCAGACCACCTGACCTGCCTCTTGAGAAACCTATATGCAGGTCAGGAAGCAACAGTTAGAACTGGACATGGAACAACAGACTGGTTCCAAATAGGAAAAGGAGTACGTCAAGGCTGTATATTGTCACCCTGCTTATTTAACTTCTATGCAGAGTACATCATGAGAAACGCTGGACTGGAAGAAACACAAGCTGGAATCAAGATTGCCGGGAGAAATATTAATAACCTCAGATATGCAGATGACACCACCCTTATGGCAGAAAGTGAAGAGGAACTAAAAAGCCTCTTGATGAAAGTGAAAGAGGAGAGTGAAAAAGTTGGCTTAAAGCTCAACATTCAGAAAAC
>NW_011481499.1:128554-128885 GCF_000754665.1 Bison bison bison | reverse complement strand
GTTTTTTGGGGCTCCAAAATCACTGCAGATGGTGACTGCAGCCATGAAATTAAAAGATGCTTACTCCTTGGAAGAAAAGTTATGACCAACCTAGATAGCATATTGAAAAGCAGAGACATTACTTTGCCAACAAAGGTCCATCTAGTCAAAGCTATGGTTTTTCCAGTGGTCATGTATGGATGTGAGAGTTGGACTGTGAAGAAGGCTGAGCACTAAAGGATTGATGCTTTTGAACTGTTGGAGAAGACTCTTGAGAGTCCCTTGGACTGCAAGGGGATCCAACCAGTCCATTCTAAAGGAGATCAGCCCTGGGATTTCTTTGGAGGAAGTA
>NW_011481499.1:125752-128454 GCF_000754665.1 Bison bison bison | reverse complement strand
CTTTGGCCACCTCATGTGAAGAGTTGACTCATTGGAAAAGACTCTGATGCTGGGAGGGATTGGGGGCAGGAGGAGAAGGGGACGACAGACGATGAGATGGCTGGATGGCATCACTGACTCGATGGATGTGAGTTTGAGTGAACTCTGGGAGTTGGTGATGGACAGGGAGGCCTGGCATGCTGCAATTCATGGGGTTGCAAAGAGTCGGACACGACTGAGCAACTGAACTGAACTGAAGTTCTTACTCCTTTGACTCCCTTCTCTCTTTATTTCTTGCTTGTCTTCTTTTTCCTCTCTTTATCTTTCTCACTCTCTTCTCCGGGCTTATTTTGTATATTTCCTGCCCAAGTCCTAGGATCAGCCGCTTTTCTAAGGAGTCTGGCCCCTTTCATTGGAGAATGATATGAGAAACCAAGATCTGGCTGCTGCCTGTGTTTTCTGCATGGGGGGATCTTGTCTTTTAGGCCGAAGCACAGGTATCACTTTGCCGACAAAGGTCCGTATAGTCAAAGTTATGGTTTTTCCAATAGTCATGTATGGATGTGAGAGTTGGGCCATAAAGCAGGCTGAGTGCCAAAGAACTGATGGTTTCAAATCGTGGTGTTGGAGAAGTCTCCTGAGAGTCCCTTGGATAGCAACAAACCAGTCCATCCTAAAGGAACTCAACCCTCAATAATCATTGGAAGGACTGATGCTGAAGCTGAAGCTCCAATACTTTGGCCACCTGATGGGAAGAGCTGAATCATTTGGAAAAGACCCTGATGCTGGGAAAGATTGAAAGCAAAAGGAGAAGAGGGTGGCAGGGGATGAGATGGTTAGACAGCATCACCGACTCGATGGACATGAACGTGAGCAAATTCTGGGAGACAGTGAAGGACAGGGAAGCCTGGGGTGCTGCAGTCCATGGGGTTACAGTCAGACATAACACAGCAACTGAACAGCAAACAGCAACGGGCAGAGCGAGGTGTGTATGTGCCCTAACCCAGGTATATACACGTGTACACGTGTCTCTCTGTGCAGTCGTCTGTACATGTACTAGGCCAGCACGAGTTCTACTGATTCTCTAACAGTAACCCAGCGCCTCATGGGCCATTTTACTCTCCTCTCCTTGCTAAGCTATAAATTTCAGCTCCAACAGTGAGAACGTGGCTCCCACCATCTCTTTACTCAACCATTCAGTTCCTGCAGATTGAGTAAAGAGTATCAAAATGTTAACCGTATCCTCATGGGGGTACATTTTATTGAGTATGGTACTTTGACCCAGTTCCTTTTTGCTTGTTTTTTTTATTGGAGTATAATTGCTTTACAATGTTGTGTTAATTTCTGCTGTACAACAAAGTGAATAAGTTATACATGTACATATATCCCCTCCCTCTTGAATTTCCCTCCCACCCCGCATTCCACCCCTCTAGGTCACAGAGCACCGATCTGAGCTCCCTGTGCTGTACAGCAGCTATCTAGTTTACACATAGTACTGTATATATGTCAACCCTAATCTGCCAATTAGCACCCTCTTCTTCCGTCTCTGTGTCTGCATGTCTGTTCTCTATGTCTGAGTCTCGTTGTTGTTCAGTCACTCAGTCATGTCTGACTCTTTGCAATCCCATGGACTGCAGCACGCCAGGCTTCCCTGTCCTCCACTGTCTCCCAGAGCTTGCTCAAACTCATGTCCATTAAGTCGGTGGTGCCATCCAACCATCTCATCCTCTGTTGCCCCCTTCTCTTCCAGGCTCCAGTCTTTCCCAGCATCAGAGTATTTTCTAATAAGTCAGCTCTTCGCATCAGGTGGCTAGAGTATTGGAGCTTCAGCTTCAGCATCAATCCTTCCAATGTATATTCAGGACTGATTTCCTTTACGATTGACTGGTTTGATCTCCTTGCTGTCCAAGGGACTCTCAAGAGTCTTCTCCAACACCACAGTTCTAAAGCATCTAATTCTATGTCATTCCGTCTTCTTTATGGTCCAACTCTCACATCCATACATGACTGCTGGAAAAACCATAGCTTTGATTATACGAACCTTTCTTGGCAAAGTAATGTCTCTGCTTTTTAATATGCTGTCTAGATTTGCCATAGCTTTTCTTCCGAGGAGCAAGTGTCTGTGTCTCTATTTCTGCCAAATAGGTTCATCTGTACTGTTTTTTAAGATTCCACATGTATGCATTAATATACAACAACTGTATTTCTCTTTCATACTTCACTGCATATGACACTCTCTAGGTCCATCCATGTCTCTACAAATAACCCAATTTTGTTCCTTTTTAAGGCCAAGTAGTATTCCATTGAGTATATGTATCACGTCTTCTTTATCCTTCATCTGTTGATGGACATTAAGGTTGCTTCCATATCCTGGCTATTGTAAAGAGTGCTGCAGTGAACACTGGGATACATGAGTCTTTTTGAATTATGGTTCTCTCAGGATATATGTGGAGAAAGCAATGGCACCCCACTCCAGTACTCTTGCCTGGAAAATCCCATGGATGGAGGAGCCTGGTAGGCTGCAGTCCATGGGGTCGAGAACAGTCGGACACGACTGAACGACTTCACTTTCACTTTTCACTTTCATGCATTGGAGAAGGAAATGGCAACCCACTCCAGTGTTCTTGCCTGGAGAATCCCAGGGACGGGGGAGCCTGGTGGGCTGCCGTCTATGGGGTTTCACAGAGTCGGACACGACTGAAGCGACTGAGCAGCAGCAGCAG
>NW_011481499.1:121098-125629 GCF_000754665.1 Bison bison bison | reverse complement strand
GCACCAGTTGGCATTCCCACCAGCAGTGCCAGCGGGTTCCCTTCTCTCCATGCAGCCCCTTTGCTGTCGTCTTATAGGCTCCGTTATTTCCAACGTTAAGTCAGCCCTTTCTCACCACCCCTTCAGTGAGGTTGTTTCATATATTTATTATATGTTTTTGTTCTCTTATCAAAGTCTGCATTTTTTTCCTGGGATTCCTCCAGTTGTTAAACAGCTGTTTTTAAACTAGCATCCATTACAGTTCACTCTGGGTCATGAAGTTTTATAGTTTTTGACGAATGCATAACGCCATGTATCTGACAGTGCGGTATCATGCTAGCAGTTGCGCTGCCCTGCAAATCCCCTGCCCTTCACCTGCTCACCCCTTCCTGCCTCCCCCAGACGTCTGGCAACCACCGCACCATCACGTGGTTCCGCCTTTTCTGGAATGCCATGGAGTTGAGGTCATGCAATGTGTAGACTTTCCAGACTGACTTCTTTGATCTAGGAATATCCTTTAAAGTCCCTCCCTGTCTTTTCATGGTTTGATAGACCATTTATTTTTATTGCTGAATAATATCCATTTGTATGGATGTACAGTTTGTTTATCCATTTGCTTACTGAAGAACATCTTGGCTGATCCTGATTTGGGGCAATTACAAATGAAGTTTCCATAAATATTTGCGTTTAGGTTTTGTGGACATCAGTTTCCAGTTGTGTGAATTCCAAGGAGCATCCTTGCTGCATCATATGGTAAGACTGTAGCTTTGTGAGAAACTTCTGAAGCGCCTTCCAAATGGCTGCACCATTTTGCATTTTCACCAATAATGAATGTAAGTTCCTATTGCTCTGTATCCTGATCAGCATTTGGGGTTGTTAGATTTTTGGATTTTAGCCATTCTTTCTGACTGCAGCCATGAAATTGGAAGATGCTTGCTTCTTGAAAGGAAGGCTATTACAAACGTAGACAGCGTATTAAAAAGCAAAGACAGCACTTTGCTGCTGCTGCTGCTGCTGCTGAGTCACTTCAGTCGTGTCCGACTCTGTGTGACCCCAGAGACGGCAGCCCACCAGGCTCCCCCATCCTTGGGATTCTCCAGACAAGAACACTGGAGTGGGTTGCCGTTTCCATATAGTGAATTCTACGGTCTTTTCAGTAGTCATGCATGGATGTGAGAGTTGGACCATAGAGAAGGCTGAGCACTGAAAAACTGATGCTTTTGAACTGTGTTGCTGGAGAACCCTAAATACTCATTAGAAGGACTGATACTGAAGCTGAACTTTCAATACTTTGGCCACCTGGTGCGAACGGCCAACTCATCGGAAAAGACTGATGCTGGGAAAGATTGAAGCAGAGAGAGAAGAGGGCAGCAGAGGATGAGAGGGTTGGATGGCATCACCAATTCAATGGACGTGAATGTGGGTGAACTCCAGGAGATGATGGTGAGGGACAGGGAGGCCTGGCGTGCTACAGTCCATGGGGTCCCACAGAGTTGTGCGTGACTTAGCGACGGAACAGCAACGCAGACAGGTGTGTTGCGGTGTTGCTTTGATATTTCAGTCTAAAACTCCCTAACAACAAACGATACGGGTGTCTTCTTATACCCTGACTCTCCATCTGTCCATCGGATTTCGTGAGGGGTCTATTTAGGAATTTTTCTTCCTTTTAAGGTTTAGGTGTTTTTTGTACACTTTGCTTTGGATGTAAGTCGTCAGATGTGTGTTTTGCAAATACTTTCCTTTCAATCTGTTGTTATCTTTTCATTCTGTTAATAATGACTTTGTAAAAGTAGAAGTTTTAAAATTTTAATAAAGCCTAATATCAGTTTTTCTATTATGAATTGTGCTTTTGGTGTTATGTCTAAAAACTCATCACCACACCCAACACTGCCTAGATGTTTCCCCTATGTAATATTCTAAAAATGTTGTAGTTTTGCATTTTGCATATAACTCTATGATCCACTTTGAGTTAATTTTTGTGAAGTGTATTGGGTCTGTCTGCCTCTCCCTCTCTCTTCTTAGGATGAAAACCACACCCAAGTTCACTTTGCTTTTGGAGAAAAGAAGAGAGGCATCTTTCTTGTCTTCTAAGAAAGTGATCTGCTTTATTACAGGCAAGAAGTTTGTGAGCAAAGAGCTGTTCAAATATTCCTTTATCATCCTTCTAAAGTACAGGAAGCCAGTGGAGATGATCCTCCCTTCACTTCTACTATTAGTAACTGTGTCTTCTCTCTCTTTTTCTTGGTTAGCCTGGCTAGAGGCTTGTCAAATTTATTGGTCTTTTCAAAGAACCAGATTTTGGTTTTGTTGATTTTTCTTTATCAATTTTCTGTTTTTAAATTTGCTGCCTTCTGCTGTAATCGGAGAAGGCAATGGCACCCCACTCCAGGACTCTTGCCTGGAAAATCCCATGGACGGAGGAGCCTGGTAGGCTGCAGTCCATGGGGTCACTAGGAGTCGGAGATGACTGAGTGACTTCACTTTCACTTTTCACTTTCATGCATTGGAGAAGGAAATGGCAACCCACTCCAGTGTTCTTGCCTGGAGAATCTCAGGGACAGGGGAGCCTGGTGGGCTGCTGTCTCCGGGGTCGCACAGAGTCGGACACGACTGAACCGACTTAGCAGCAGCAGCAGCTGTAATTGTTTTAATTTCTTCTAATTGCTTTAGAGTTAAAGACAAGTTCTTGTATTTCTCTGGACCTCTCAAGGCGTTCTTCCTTCCTGAATATTTTTTCATTCTTTTCATAAAGACCATGACCACAGCTGTGTGGAATAAGAGGAAACGGCAGGTGTGCGGACAGCTCTCTGGCGTTACCCCACACGGCGGCATTTGGAAGAGCAGGCCTTCCTCCTGACTGGTGTTACTTTGTCCTGTTATCGTTGGAGCTGAAACATCGGAAGCACAGCTGAAATGCTGTGTGCGCCTCCGGATGCCCCGTGCTTGTCAAGTGGTTCTTTCACAGGGCCCCTTCCGGCGGTGACACCTCTCGATGTGATCCTGTGGAGTAAGGCGCCCTCAGCACAGCTCCACGCCACTGCTGTCCAGGGGAAGAAGGGGGCCGCGGCCGAGAGCAGCAGGACCCCCTCCTGACCACCCCCTGCAGGTCAGCCCTGCTCGAGTGTCGCTTGGCAGTCGGGAGTAACGGAAAACCAAACCCCTTATTTTGCAGCCCCTGCCGTTTTTGTTGGAGATTTACTGAAAGTGTCAGTTTCTCGTGATAGCGGGGGTGATTTGGAGGATACCTCGAGGACTGTGAAAGGACTCATTGTTCAAAGTCTAAGTAAGCAACCACTGCTGTTTCTTCCTCTCTGCAGACCTTGCTGTTGTTGTCATTCAGTTGTGTCCGACTCCTTGTGACCCCATGGACTGCAGCACGTCAGGCTTCCCTGTCCTTCACTGTCTCCTGGAGTTTGCTCAGATTCAGGTCCACTGAGTTGGTGATGTCATCCAACCATCTCATCCTCTGTCGTCCCTTCTCCTCTTGCCCTCAATCTTTCCCAGCATCAGGATCTTTTCCAGTGAGTCAGTTCTTCACATCAGGTGGCCAAAGGATTGGAGCTTCAGCTTCAGCATCAGTCCTTCCAGTGAATATTCAGGACTGATCTCCTTTAGGATGGACTGGTTGGATTGCCTTGCAGTCCAAGGAACTCTCAAGAGTCTTCTCCAACACCACAGTTCAGAAGCAGCAATTCTACGTTGCTCTGTCTTCTTTATAGTCCAACTGTCACATCCATACATGACTACTGGAAGAACTGTAGCTTTGACTATATGAAGCTTTGTTGGCAAAGTAATGGCTCTGCCTTTTAATATGCTTTCTAGGTTGGTCATACCTTTCCCTAGCCAAGGAGCAAGTGTTTTTTAATGTCATGGCTGCAGTCACTATCCACAGTGATTTTGGAGCCCACGAAAATAAAGTCTGCAGGCCGATCTTATTTTAAATGTACGAGGTTGCCTGCATTGCCTGCAGGACCTTCTAGAGCAAGTCGGGTGATGCTGGGCAATGTGTATTGTGGGACATCACGTGGGACATCACTGTTGCGGTCTTATCAGCGAATCCCAGTTAAGCACAAAGTGCGGGTAGCTCTGGAGACAGAGACCTCGGGGCTGGGGGAGGGCTCAGGTCTTCTTGCTTTAACCCCTTATGGTGATTAGACACAGAACAGGGGAGGTTCTGAGTGGATGATCTAATGGGTGTGTGGAGAATCCCACACCCTTAGACGTCCTGCAACCCCTCACTTTATAGATCAGATTCCTCTGAGGACTGAGGACACAGCTGGAAGCCGACCCCTGTCTCCAGACCCTCTTCCATGGGTGGGTGTGTGTCTCTCTCTCCAAGGCAGGGGCGTGGAATGAGAGTGCTGTCCAACTGGAAGAGCAGCAGGCTCGAGAAACTGGAAGGAGGGGAATATTCGACCATCGCAAGATCGCAGCACCTTCTGTACCAGATGCTGGTACTGGAGGTCTGGAAGGGAGGAATTCCAGAAGCACATAATCACAGCTTCAGACTCCGCACAAAACAGGAGAGAGGCAGGTGGAATCTGAAATCATG
>NW_011481499.1:116414-120974 GCF_000754665.1 Bison bison bison | reverse complement strand
TTGAGGGGTGGGAAGCCACCCGGTCCAGACACCCAGCACTGTGGACGTGGTCAGCCGTGGACTCGCACTGACCCATCCACTGGGGGACGTGGCTCATCTGGTGGCCAGGCTGAGCATACAGACAAGACCACGGAACACAGCTGAATTAGCCAGCCTCAAAACAACATCACCAGCCTGGGTTCTATCAACCAATATGAACAGGTATCACATGCAGGCAGAAACAATTCAGTGGGGTGGGAATTCCCACTGGACAGAGGGGGACACTGTGGCCCAGGCAGAATGACTCATCCCAGGTCGGGCAGCAGAGCCAGACCGGAGCCCGTTTCCGCTCAGCCTGGCCTCTTCGACACCAGGCACCCGGGATCCGCGTGGCCCTGCTCCGGTGGCTGGTACAGCGTCCAGGTGGCTCTGGGTATCCATCCTGTGCCCTAAGCGCCCCCTCCAAATGTGGCGATTTACAGGAGCAAGCCAGCAGGGTCTCTCAGGGTGTCAGGGCCCAGCTGGGCAGTTCTCACTGGGAGGTGAAGCTGGAGAGGAATCAGATGGAAGTCCCACCCACCGCCCAGGAGGGGACCAGCCACCCCACCCTCTGCCCCCAGGCAGGTTGCCATGGAAACACCTGGATCTGGGGGCCAGGATCCCGGCTGAGCGTCCTGACATTTGCCTGGACCCATATTCTCCTGGGGCTTCAGATGTTCATCTGAAACTGGAGACGGGACCCAGCAGAGATCCTTCTGGGGACATTCGGTGAGTCCATGCCAGGCAGTGGGCTAATAGCTCATGCAGATTGAAGGTGTCTTCCCAGGGGACTGAAAAGGCTGTGGGGTGTGTGACCAGACTGTCACTGATGGTCAAGAAACACCTGCCCCTGAAGCCTCAGGTGTATGAGTGGGTCCCTCCATGTCAGCGGTGTGAAGCGGGGGCTCGGGGAGCAGAGTGGGGGGCCAAGGCCGTCTGACTAATGCATAGAGCAGAAAAGCTAGCTGGGCTGTGTGGGGGTAGGTGTTAATGATTTCCTCAACTGCTGGGGGGGAGGCTGAGGAGCCCGAAACCCAGGCCTCGCAGATAAATGGCTCGGGGTGGTGTTAAGTCCCGTATTTAAGACTGATTAATGGGCTGCAGGAGAGGAACATTGGCTAATGTGAAGTGCAGGTGGCCGCTGGCAGGTCAGTGGCCACGGGCCACAGGGGACATCCAGGAATAAACCAAGGAGCCGGCAGACAGGTCCTGCCCGTCTGAAACCTCCCCCCATCCATCTGAGCGAGAGGAGACCGTCGTTGGTGCTGCTCATTTGAGAAGACTTCAGTGGGCACCCACCATGCCCCATGTGTCCCAGTCTCCTAGAATGTCATAGGCTGCTGAGCTGAAAACTCCAATGAAACCGCCTTGTAATTACAAGGTGCTTTTCTCCAGAGACGTCAGAGGATTTTGGAGACTGGTGCAACCTGTACACAGCTGGTCAGAGCGTTTCCAGAAGGGTCCTGGTCACAGAGCCAAGGGCACTGGCCAGCCTTTCCTTCCTCTGGTGGGGCACCCATGGGTCCAGCGTCCATGGCCCTCTCTCGGCCCCCCAGGGTCCTAACCTGTGAGCGTCTTGAGTCCCAAGCCAGCACTCACAGCCCTGTCCAACGGCCACACTCCTTCTGCACTGTCCTTATGCCTGACCGCCCCCCACCATTCCCTTCTGCCTCCACCCACTGGGGGGTCTTCTCGGCCCCCTCCCCTGTAGCAGGGAAGTAGCCCCGTGGCCTCCGTCCTCCCAGTGCTTCAGGGCTGCCCACCCCACACCTCCTCGATGGTGCTCCCTGGCTCTCTGGCCCCCAGCTCTGAGTCCCACAGTCCGGCACTGCCCACCTCCTCCCTTCCCGCGCAGACCTTGGTCCCACCTGAACACGGCCGCTTCCCGGTGTTTGGCACTCCCCCTGAGCTTGACGCTCCCCCAGGGCTTTCCCCAGGCTGCACGCCATCCGCTCCGCCATTGGAGGCCTCGCACCTCCACACCCCCTCCACCACGAGGCTCCATCTCCCTGGGGTTCTGCTCAAGGACTTCGGGCCCCTGGATGCACGCCTCATCCTCAGGGTGCACCCTTGGCTGAGCCTGGTTACGGGAGGGCAGGAGCGCCCACAAGAGCCCTCGGACGGCAGTCTCGGGAGTGAGGGAGGAGACAGGAGCTTCGCGAAACACGCCGGCTCTCTCTTCATTCGGGTTCTGTGGGTGCAGTTGAGGCAGTTGCTGGCCAAGGGGTCAGGTCCGTGGTTGGTGGTCTTTCTAAGTGGGCGGGGGAGCATGTCTGCTTCCTCCATTCTCAGTGAGCCCAGACAGTGACCACTAGGGGCTTCATGTGATACAGTGTCAGGAGGAGGAAGCGACTGGTCCTCTCAGTACAGATGGTCCAACCGAGTCACCAGTTTGTGGGTGGCCTGCACCGGTGACGGTTTGGGGCTGCAGCAGCCTGAGACCGGGGTGCACGTTCACAGCCACCGTGCTGGTGCCGAGTGGGCTCAGATGCACGGGTGAGTCAGGGCCTGGGGCCAGCTCTGCAGACCCCGTCTCTGGGCATCCCGTCCACCGCCACATGGCCGGGTGTGCGGGTGTCTGCCCTCCCCTGCCCCTTCCACTGCCCACTGCTATCGAGACCCCCTCCCAGATTCCGCTCGCCTCTGAGCAGGCTCGTCTCTCCTGCCCGCCCAGCTGCGCCCACCCTATCCTCAAGTCCAGTCCCACCTGCCGACCCGTGCCCCACCCTGTGGCCCCGATGACTCCTCTGAACTCAGACAGGCCCTCCCTGCTCCCCGCTCCTCCCCGGCCCCTGAGGGTGGCTTCCCCTGCCACGGGGTCCTGCTCACGGCCAGGCTGACGCCCCTCACTCCCCCACCACGGCCTGTGCCCGCAGCTGAGCCCCGCTCTCCCTTCCTTCCTCCGTGGGCAGCGCTTCCCACCTCTCGGATCCCGGGCTGGCGCTCACTCTCCTAGAACCTCCCTCAGCTCCGATGACCGGCGGAGGTCCCTGCTTGACCCCCACCTCGCCCGGTACTCCTGGTGAGGATGCACCCACTGCTGTCCCCAGGAGGCCTCACACACGTCCCCATGTGTCCCCCTCTGAACTCTGGGTTCCCAGGGGTGGGACAGCTGGGCCCTCTCTGACTGCGGGATCGGGAGGCCGAGCCCAGAGCCCAGTGAGAGGGCATCTGGGACTTGACCTGTGCCCTGGAGCCAGCGGGCTGCCTTCCTTGGGAGTCCTGATGCTCCCACTGTCCCCTGAGAGCTCCCCAAGGGCCAGGCCTTGAGGGCCCGGGGCAGGGGGGCCTTGACCAGGTTCTGCTCTGCTTGGTCAGCCAGCAGGGTCTGCGGGACAAGGCGGGGGGTGAGTCCACATGTGAAGTGGTTTATTTCCAGTCAGGGGGGATCCGTAGCAGGGGGGCAGGGGTGAATCGAAGGGCCAGATTCCGCCAACAGGTGTAGCTCCATCTCCCTGAGCCTCAGTCTCTCCATCTCAGACAGGGGTACTCATCCGGACTCTGTCCCTCGGCGGTGGTTTGAGGATCAACTGACACCAGAAGCGCTGGTGGAGCAGCGTGCTGGGAGCACCAGGGCTGGGAGCACCAGGGCTGGGAGCACCAGGATCAGGAGTACTACGATCAGGAGCAACCCGGAGGCCAAGGTCACAACAGCCGAGGGCAGGAGCATGGACCCTGCTGCCCTGGCAAGTCTGGAGTTGGGTAGCAATATACCTGGAGGGTGACCCGGCTTCTGGGGGTGATACCCGATGGAGGCATCTTGTTCCCATTCATGACTCTCCAAGCACGACTGTCTGCTGTTTACCTCGTAAACATACACCTCTTTCTCTGACTGTCTTTGGTTAGATCTTGTACATGATGTTGCAGGCAAAGTAAAAGCGCCACAGAACCAAAAAGGCGAGGCAGAGAGACCCCGCTTCTCATCGTCCTGGAGACAAGAGTTGGTTCCACTTAACGGCCTGGCCCCGAGCGCTGGCACGGACCCCCGCCCCGGTGCTGCTCTGGTCCACGTGTGAACCTCTGCCGCCTGCAGAGCAGTCACCCCAAGTCACTCCGTAAATCTGCGTGACAACCCGGCGAGCTGGGAGGGGCCGGCAGGTTTACGAGGTGCCGTGCCTTTGATTAACGGGCCGGAGGCCGTGCAGGAGGGAACGGGGAGGGGTGAGGGAGGAAGAGCACTGCTTGTTGAGGGCTCATCAGATGCTTATTCATCAGAGGGGAGCCAGAGGAAGGCGTCGGGGACCGAAATGAATTTTTCTCAATTTTATGGCCGAACAGGTATATTTGTTAAGTTTCGGGTTATTAGAAATGAACTCATGTGTGAGAAGAAATTAAAAGATGCTTGCTCCTTGGAAGAAAAGCTATGGTAAACCAAGACCCATATTAAAAAACAGAGACATCACTTTACCAACAAAGGTCCATAGAGTCAAAGCTATGATTTTTCCAGTAGTCATGTATGTATGTGAGAGTTGGACAATAAAAAAAGATTTTTTTTTTACTGAGTTTTTTTGAGTGCTAAAGAATTGATGCTTTCAAATTGTG
>NW_011481499.1:115201-116314 GCF_000754665.1 Bison bison bison | reverse complement strand
GTCTGAGGGCCTGAGAACCAGGAGCTCCCACGTCCTAGGGCAGGAGAAGACGGATGGCCGGCTCAAGCGGACAGCAAGAAGTCCCCTTTCCTCTGCCTCATTGGTCTACTCGAGCCCTCAAGGGACTTGAGGTTGCCCACCCGCGTAACTGGGTCTACAGATTCAAAGGCCAATCTCTTCCAGAAAGGCCAAACTTCTCCCAGAAGTAATTTCACAGAAACACCCAGAAATGATGTCTGACCGCCCATCTGGGCTAAGCTGGTGCATACAGTTGACCATTCCGTGACAGTTCATTCACTCAGCCTTTCCTGAGAGCCTGCCAATGCCTGGTTCTAGTAAGACAGAGATGAAAAAACAGGGCTCCTTCTTCCTGAGTTTGTGGACAGATCGAGGGGCTAGGGGATAGACGTGGGGGGGATGGTCAGCCGTGAGAAGCGCCACCCCAGGGCCTGGCAGACTGTGAAGGCTGACTTCACCTGGTGTGTGTGGGCGCACACGTGTGTGTGTGTGTACACACCTCAGCTGTTACAGATTTTGCAGAAGTGGTGACATTCATGGGGGGATCCTGCAGGGTGACTAGCAGTTCTCTAGACCACAAATTAGAAGAACTTGTTGCAAAGAAAGAAGAACTAAGGAGAAAGATGAAAACCTGGTTTTACAACGATAGATCTTTCAATCATTGATTCGTCAGCCTGAGATGAGCTAGGACATCAGTGTCAATCTATCTGGGGTCTGCAGAAGTGTTCTCTAACAGGATTTTGTATTTATTCTATTTTGATTTACATACTTATTTTTCGCTGCACCATGCAGTTTGTGGAATCTTAGTTCCCCAACCAGAGACTGAACCTGGGCCCCAGCTGTGAGAGCGCTGGGTCCTCGGGCAATCAGTCAGTTCAGTCGCTCAGTTGTGTCCGACTCTTTGTGACCCCATGGACTGCAGCACACCAGGCTTCCCTGTCCATCACCATCTCCCAGAGCTTGCTCAAACTCATGCTCATCGAGTCAGTGATGTCATCCAACCATCTCATCCTCTGTCATTTCTTTATCCTCCTGCCTTTAATCTTTCCCAGCATCAGGGTCTTTTCCAACGAGTCAGTTCTTCGCATCAGGTGG
>NW_011481499.1:113641-115101 GCF_000754665.1 Bison bison bison | reverse complement strand
TTGGACAATAAAAAAAGATTTTTTTTTTACTGAGTTTTTTTGAGTGCTAAAGAATTGATGCTTTCAAATTGTGTTGCTGGAGAAGACTCTTGAGAGTCCCTTGGACAGCAAGGAGATCCAACCAGTCCATCCTAAAGGAAATCAGTCTTGAATGTTCATTGGAAGGACTGATGCTGAAGCTGAAACTCCAATAGTTTGGCCACCTGATGGGGAGAACTGACTCATTGGAAAAGACCCTGATGCTGGGAAAGATTGAAGGCAGGAGGAGAAGGAGGCAACAGAGGATGAGATGGTTGGATGGCATCACCAACTCAATGGACTTGAGTTTGAACAAACTCTGGGAGATAGTGAAGGGCAGGGAAGCCCAGCATGCTGCAGTCCATGAGATCACAGAGAGTCAAACACAATTTAGTGACGGAACAGCAGCAATAAGACCATGTTATCTGACCACGTATTTTCATCAAATTGCAATTAAGTTATAAATCAATAACACAAAGATACTGTATCTATGAACCTGTGACTGATTCTTGCCCAAACTTGCTGATAGGTGGGCCCAAGAGGTTGAGGAGCCCAGATTCCACCATCCCGTCTACTAATGGTCTGGAGGCAACTGGGGCAGCAGTCAGATCTCCACAAATGCTATGATTTATTTAACAAATATCAATCAGACATTCTCAAATTGAAAATGCTGCCATGTTGCTTTCTTATTCTTTTATGGTTCCCAGGTCCTCTCTGTACACCAGAACTCAGACTTAAAGTCACCCTGGAGCCTGGGTGCAATCACTCCAACCTGCTTCCATTTGGACCCCCTCCCTGGGGCTGGAGGTCCCAGCAGGCTGTTCCGAGGCAGTCAGTGGGGAGCAGCTGGGCCCCTGTAAGGAGAATTACTCCCAGGTTCCTGACACCTGCTCCCCCCAGGAAACCAGCGCACCCCGTCTCCCCTCAGGCCTGGAGGCAAAACAACTGTGTGGCAAGGTTTCCTGCTCCCAAGCTTCCGTTTATAAGGGATTTATTGGAGAGGCATGGCGTGAGCAGCAGGGTGCATGGCTGCAAGAACCACTCGAAACATCTGCTGAGAACGGAAGAGAATCCTGATGAGTAGCCTGCGTCTTCCTGGTCTGGGCAGGTGGGGGAGGGGCCCCAAGTGCCCATCACCCATCCCCTGGCGCCTTTGCATTTTGGTTATTTGCTGGTTGCATTCTGAGTTTTACCAACACGTGTGCATCCTGATGTGTATCAGTTAGGGATCTCCAGGGAAATACACCCGTAGCATACGCAGGTGTCTAAGGAGATCTGTGAGGGCAGTTGGTATCATGTCATTATGTTGGCAGGGAAATCCTGCGACCCGCCATGTACAGGCTTGAGAACTGGAAGAGCTAGTGGTTCAACCAAGCCACGTGCCAAGGCCTGAGAACCGCAGGGGCCGCTGGTGTGAGCCCCGGAGTCTGAGGGCCTGAGAA
>NW_011481499.1:103197-113541 GCF_000754665.1 Bison bison bison | reverse complement strand
CTTCACTTTCTGCCATAAGGGTGGTGTCATCTGCATATCTGAGGTTATTGATATTTCTCCTGGCAATTTTGATTCCAGCTTGTGCTTCATCCAGCTGGGCATTTCCCATGATGTACTCTGCATGTAAGGTAGACATAAACAAATAAGACATAAATAAGCAGATTGACAATATGCAGCCTTGACGTACTACTTTCCCAATTTGGAACCAGTCCATGTTCCTTGCCCGGTTCTAACTGTTGCTTCTTGTCTGCATACATATTTCTCAGGAGGCAGGTCAGGTGGTCTGGTATTCCCATCTCTTCAAGAATTTTTCACAGTGTGTGGCGATCCACACAGTCAAAGGCTTTGGCGTAGTCAATAAAGCAGAAGTAGATGTTTTTCTGGAGCTCCCTTGCTTTTTCTATGATCCAGTGAATGTTGGTGATTTGATCTGAGTCCTAAGCACTAGTGAAAGTGAAAGTATTAGTTGCTCAGTCGTGTCTGACTCTTTGCCACTCCATGGACTGGTAACCCTCTAAACTCCTCTGTCTATGGGATTTCCAGGCGAGAGTACTGGAGTGGGTTGTCATTTCCTATTCCAGAGGATCTCCCCAAGCCAGGAATCGAACCCTGGTCTCCTGCATCACCGAGCCACATGATTTGGGCACTAAGCACTGTGTTCTCGGTGGAGAGGCATAGGTGTATAACTGCTCAAAGTAAAGAGGAAGAACAGAGGTGATCTGTGACTAAGCGATGCGTTGGCAGCAGATGAGAGCCGGTGGAGTCCATGCTTGGAAAGTAAACAGGGGTGAGAGAAGCAGCTTTTCACAGAGCGCGTGGACTTGGGTCTGTGTGAGCCATGGGACCAGGCCCTCACCACCTAGGATGGTGTTGTCTTTAGAGACAGATTAATCTTAGCAAAACATCATTATTTATTAAGGTGATGCTATAAATAAGGATCTCTTTCATCTGTTCTTGTGATGCATATTTCTTTTCATTGTTTGCTGTATAATAGCTACTATAAAGCGTCAATACATTGGCTTATATTTATGCCTATTCAAGCACCATCATAATAAAAGTAATACAAAAAATGCTGGGCATCCATAAAAATGGTTTTTCCTTAAATGAACCCATATATTCTTCATTTGAAAAACCCTGATCACTTTATTTTTCTTTTTAAAAAATAATTGCATCAATATACCATAACACTAATATTCCATAACATATTGCTTTTTTCTTATTTTTTTTTAATGTTTAAAACTCTGCTTTTCATTATCAAAAAAAAAGCCAGGCTGTTCTCTTCTCAGATCCACACTGTAAAACAAAGAACATGACATTCCATTAAATTTAGGTTTTATAAAACGTTGCGGTACAGCTTTTTCTTTAAAGATGATGAAAAACGTGAAGACATCAATGACTTTTTTATCAGAGAAATTTCTTTCACCTCAAAAAAAGACTGGAATTAATTTATGGAGCCCTGAATGTACAAGAAGGGGACTGTACTGGCCAAGTTCTTTTTTAAGTAGTAAAATGAAAACTCTCAAAGACAAATTTTTGTCATAGTTCTCATGCAGGCAAAGGTAACCTCACGGGTCCCCACCACCCTCTCTAATTTGGAGAAATCACGTAGTTGTCAGGTGAACAATAACTTGTGGTGGATGTGGGTAAAAACCAGCTCACCCCATGAATCGAGCAGATTTCACTTAGAAGTCATTTCAGCTTTTCAAAAGGAGAGTATGTCTCTTTGAAATTCCCTTACAGAAGAAATTCCATCTCTGCTTTTTATTATACCATTGCATTAACTCTTATATGAGGATAAAAAGAAACATATTTTGTTCTTTAAACAATAGAAAAGGGAAATGTTGCTCTCACCCGTCCTTCTTTGGGGGAAATTCTAACACATTCACATCCTCAAAGGCATTTTTATTCTGTGGGGGAGATCTGCTGGCCAATTAATGTTAGCTCCTTGGAAACAGAATAAGTGTGGCTTAAAAACCACCCACACCCTCTCAACTTTATCTTCATAAAGACACAGACACCAGTGAAGAAGCTTGGGATCCAAATGGACAGAGACAAGGAATGCTGAGATCGTTTTGTGTTGAATTATCTGGAAGCAGAACACATACGATGATGATCTAACTGGAAGTGAGGAGGCTTGGCCCTCACGATGCCTCCTCGGTTTACCAGCCAGCCCCACATGGATACTGTGGGCCTGTGGGCAGCACAGGGAAGAAGGATCATTCTGCTTTGATTTTGCTGTGAAAGCCAATCCTGAATATTCAGCATGGGTCCTGATTATTCTTAGGAGAAGAAGCAAGAACTTCTTCGATTAGAAAACTAGTTTTGAATGGAAATATTGGAGGAGAAGGAGACCACAAAGGAAATGGGCTGTGAAGTAAAGCAGAAGGTTTAATATTATTCTCAAGTAACTGTTTTACTGGCAGTGACACGTTTTTGCTTTGATGTGTGGGGCTTCCTGTAATTTTTTGTCTTCTGTTCATGCCTTGCATGGCCATGGTAGAGTCTAGAAATGTTTGTATTGAACATCCGAAGTGCATGCTAAACCATTATCAGTTCTTTTCCTTGGTATATTGTTCATTATAAAATATGTAAAAATGTGTCATTCAGTAGATTTTATTCACACACATTATTGCTGCTTATTGCTGTCCTAGTTGCTAGCTGCATGTCCATGCGTATCTGTTGTGTATGTGTGTGTGTGTGTGTGTGTGTGTGTGTCAAACAAGCCAGATCCTCATGGAGTTTATATTCAAGACAGAGTAGAGAGACAGAAAGCAAATGCTTGCATATTTAATTAGGTGACAAGTGCAATGGATAAAAACAAGACAGGGAAGGGGTGTAAGGAGTTCCTGGGGGAACTTTAGATAGGATTATCAGGAAAATCGTGAAACACTGACCTGTGACCTGAAGGAGCCATGTGGATGTCTGAGAGAAGACCATTCTGGAAGGTTGGGACTGGGACGCTCGAGGGCTCCGGGCCCGGAGGAGACAGGTGTCTGGGGACCTGCAAGGGGGCCGCTGTGGCTGTGTGAAGGGGCCCAGGCACAGAGCGGCCCAGGACACAGGCAGATGGGCCCCGGGGCCGGGCTCACGGGGACCGGGCAGGTCGCTGCAAGGGCCTCCGTTTTCACTCCCAAATAAGAGAGTTTTCACGGACAAGTGATGTGATCTGACTCAGTTTTGAAAGAATCATACTGGCTGCTGTGTTGAGACAAGAGTTGAAGAGGCCAAAGCAGAGTGGCCTGCATGTGTCTGTGTGTGTGTGTGTGTGTGTGTGCCTGTGTGTGCTTGTGTGTGCGCCTATGTGTGTGTCTGTGCCTGTGTGTGCTTGTGTGTGCGCCTATGTGTGTGTCTGTGTGTGTGCGTGTGTGCCTGTGTGTGTGTGTGCGCCTGTGTGTGCTTGTGTGCCTTTGTGTGAGTGTGTGTGCGCCTATGTGTGTGTCTGTGTGTGTTGTGTGTTCCTGCCTTGCGATTGGACAAGATGTGAGTCGATTTCAGGAGGAAGTCTTCATCTCCCCATGTATGAAATGAGTGTTTTAGCTTATAGAGTGATTCTGGGAGAATCTGTGCAAGCCTGCTGTGGATTGTAAGACAGTTCACACCCTAAGAGGTCCCAGGGTATGTTAGCTCTGCAGCTGAAGGGGAGCTGTATTGATACTTCTTGAAACATAGCAAAATTTTCTGTTCTTTTCCTGAGATTAAGACCAGGTGGAATCAAGATTGCTGGGAGAAATATCAATAACCTCATGCAGATGACACCACCCTTATGGCAGAAACCAAAGAGGAAATGAAGAACTTCTAGATGAAGGTGAAAGAGGAGAGTGAAAAAGCTGGCTTGAAACTCAACTTCCAAAAAACTAAGATCATGGCATCTGGTCCCATCACTTCATGGCAAAGAGATGGGGAAACAGTGGAAACAGTGGCAGACTTTATTTTCTTGGGCTCCAAAATGACTGCAGATAATGGCTGCAGCCATGGAATTAAAAGACATTTGTTTCTTGGAAGAAAAGCTATGACCAACTTAGGCAGCATATTAAAAAGCAGAGACATTACTTTGTCAACAAAAGTCCGTCTAGTCAAAGCTATGGTTTTTCCAGTGGTCATGTATGGATGTGAGAGTTGAACTGTGAAGAAAGCTGAGCACAGAAGAATTGATGCTTTTGAACTGTGGTGTTGGAGAAGACTCTTGAGAGTCCCTTGGACTGCAAGGAGATCCAACCAGTCCATCCTAAAGGAAATCAAGCCTAAATATTCATTGGAAGGACTGATGCTGAAGCTGCAATACTTTGGCCACCTGATGAGAAGAATTGACTCATTGGCAAAGACCCTGATGCTGGGAAAGATTGAGGGCAGGAGGAGAAGGGGATGACAGAGGCTGAGATGGTTGGATGGCATCACTGACTTGATGAACATGAGTTTGAGCAAGCTCTGGGAGGTGATGATGGACAGGGAAGCCTGGCATGCAGTCCATGGGGTCGCAAAGAGTCAGACAGGACTGAGTGACTGAGCTGATGTAAGACCAGGTAGCAGTGGGGAGAGAGTAGTTGGCAGTGGTTCAGAGTGACCCTCTCTTAGGATCTGAAACACCATCAATAAGGGAAATGGTTCAGATAACTTGTTAGGATCTCTGCTCATGGAGTCCCCTCAGTGTAACCACATCTCCTTGTGCTTCCGTGATGGGCAGAGGCTGTGTGTGGGGAGACACTGGGTGTTCTCAGTCCTGGGTAGAGCGGGCGCTCTTACGCTGTTTTTCAGAGCTGTACTCTCACTGCCAGCAGGGTGGAAGCAGGAGACATCTGACTGCCTCCCATGTGGTTCTGACTGCTTGTGGATTGCGGGTTGTTTCCCAGTCTGCTGCAAGCTGCATCTGTTATCACTTCATGGCACTAAGAACGTCAGATCATTCTTTCTCACTTCTCTCTGCCCTCACCAACAGTGAAGCCCATGCTTGTGCATCTTCACAGGGTCCCTCCTGTGAATGTGTGCTGGTAATTAAACTCAGGGCATGGGATTAGAATGTCTTCAGTACACCTTTCAGTTGAAGGCTGGCAACGCTTCAGTCCTCTCATTCTTGTCTTCTGCCTTCTACTGGGGTCACCAGTGGGAAGCAGCGAGCAGATGCCCTGATGCCATGTGAATGCACTGGCAGAGTGGTGAGGCCCTGACTGATGAGCGCCGCTATCCCAGCGGAGGGGCTTGTTTCAGTGTCAGCTCTGCCAAGTACATTCTTGCTGATGCCACACCAGTGACAGTCTCTCTAACAAAGCAGATGGTTGAGGTCATTAAAACAACAAGTCATGGATCATCTACCTATGATTTTGAGCAAGACTTCTTTCAGTTGGATTTCTGGAGCCAGTCTTGAACCTCTCAGCATTCCCCTTTGGCTGCCAATCTGGGGTGGATTGATGGGACCCCTGGCACACCCTTGGCTGCCCACCTCTTCCGAGAATCAAGCTGCTGTCCAGTCTGGGTGCCCAGGTCTTGCTGCGGGAGAGTAGTGCTGAAGAGGACAGCTCCCTGTGGGCCCCTTCGCAGGATGGCAGCCCCAGGCTTCAGAAGGTGGTGGCCCGCTCCCTCCCGAGGTGCAGAGTCAGGAGCCAGCCTCCGAACGAGGAAACGGCACACACCACCACCCCCATCTTCTATGAGCCGAGATGCCCCATTCCGACCTTTCCACAGGAAATCCACACCCTCTGCTCCCAGGCTGCCTGTGTTGCCTTAACCAGAGACATTCTCATCTCAGGTTCCGACCCCAGATCACACGTAGACCAGTGTGTGCAAAATGACTGCAAGTTTCAGAAGAATGCCGTCTGGAAAATGAGTGGGGAGATGCTAGTCCACAAAACTCAGCCAACATCATGTAAACAGAGGCTGCTTTGCAGAAATTAAACCATTAAACTAACAATGGAGACAATTTAAATGCATTTCAAAATAATATCCCATGGAAGGGTATACTAATAAATGTTATTAAATGAACATTTAAATCAACGTATTTTATAAATTATTAGAAGACAGTTGTAAGTCATTGATTTGAGGGCTGCCACAAAAAGCTGGTATTTATCTTTGCTTTTTTATGGACTTTATAAATTTGGATTTGAAAGGTCTTTACAATTCAAACACGAATTGACAGTATATATTTCAGTATCAATGGTCTTGTGGTTTTCTTCTTTGAATTTTCAACAGTTTTAATGATGCCAAAATGAATTATATTCATCTACCAAAAATGTATTAGAGTAGACAATGGAAATTTTGAACTGTATAACAGATGAAAATCTAATTACAGGAGAAGTTATCCAGTGGTTATTCTTCCAAAACACTATACAGACCCACACAAAGTCATAATTCACTCATTAAATTGTTTGGGGAACCACTGACCAAAATTGCCTGCCCTGGCCAGGCAAGATAGTAACCACTGGCATGAGTTATCTTAAAACAGGAGGTCCTGGTAAGGAACTCGGAACCAAAAAGCTACCACCAACCAGAATAATTTGGGAAAAGTCAAAAGGATAGTGGTGATGCCAGTCCATATATCCAGTCTCCAAGAATCCGTCTCACTGAGATCCTTCTTGCTGAGCAATGCATGGGCCACCAGGAAGGACCTGGAGTCAGAGTGAGTGGCCAGAGAAAGCCTGGAAACTAACCCCATCACCGTACAACCCCAGACTGTGAGCCACGGGGCGGAGCAGTCCTGGTTTCCTCACCCTGCTGCTCTCTGCCTGGGTGCCCCTTCACAATAAAGTCTCCTGCCTTGTCAGCTCGTGTGTCCTAGGACAATTCAGTTCTGAGCGTTAGACAAGAGCCCACTCCTGAGCCCCAGCAGGGGTCCCCCTTCCTGTAACACTTCAAGGTCTCACTTGTGTGTCTACTCAACTGAGCATCCACTTTTATATAATTAAGATCATACTGTTATGTATCTTTGCTGTTTAGCCAAATTCCTATTTTTCCCCCTCTCCAAATCCTTTCTTCCTGCAGCTCTGATTGGAGTTGACCCCAGTCTCATTCCCCTACTGCAAGATCCCACCTCAGTGGTCCCTACACCTATAGCCCAAACAGTCTGCCGTAACCTTCTTTAGCAGGAGTCAGAATAAGTTCCTTTCTTCCTCATCCCACAAATCCTCTGCAAATATATTTTATTGGACTTCCAACACTACCGATAGATATTTTCTTTGACCATGGGATAATTCTCTTCTTATATCAAATATACAAAAAAGGGGCTTCCCTGGGGGCTCAGTGGTAAAGAGTCTGCCTAGAAATGCAGGAGACACAGGTTCAATCCCTGATACAGGAAGATTCCCCAGTGCTGCGGAGCAACTAAGCCCGCGTGTCCTTCAGCCCGGGCTTCTGGACAAGAGAAGCCCCCCAGTGAGAGGCCCACTCACCATAGCTCGGAGAGTAGCCCCCACTCCCCGCAACTAGAGAAGAGCTCCAGTGCAGCCACGAAGACCCGGAACAGCCAAAAGTAAATAAGTAGGCAGGATTATAAAACAGGCAAACTAAAAGGATGGGGCTAAAGACGCTGTGAAGGAACAGGGTTCCGCAGGGGCACAGACCTGTCAGCGGCTCCCTGCTCTGGGAGCCCCCAGGCGGGGAGCTACGGAAGTACCCGGATTTGGAGGAGACACCCTGGCTTCCTGTTTGCCGGTTTCCTTTCCTCTCTCGCCCCCAGGACGGGTCTCATGTGCATAGGCTCACAGGGCAGTGTCTTCTTTTTGTGTTTGCATACATTAAGTGGCACCCACTCCAGGATTCTTGCCCGGAAAATCCCATGGATGGAGGAGCCTGGTAGGCTGCAGTCCATGGGGTCGCAAAGAGTCGGACACGACTGAGCGACTTCACTTCTTCATATATGAAACCTAATGTTACTGGCAGTTTTCAATTCGAACTTCCTCCCAGCACTCCCAAGAGACAGATAAAAAGACTGATTGGACGGCGGTCGGGAAGAGTAACCCAGGTTCTCATCACGCCCGCGGTCTGGTGCCCTCGGGAGGACTTTCCTGGTCCCTCGCTGCCCTCGTCCCTCCCAGCCCACCACCGTCGGCTCCCAGCCCACCACCGTCGGCTCCCAGCCACCACCGTCGGCTCCCAGCCCGGCACCTCTGCCACCTACACACAGGCACTTGCCATCCACCTCTACAAGGATTAAATCATGAGCCGCTGCAGCCGCCGATCTTCAACACCCCCTGAAAGGAGTTCAGGGTTGAGAGCAGAAATGAAGCTCTCTGTGCTCTGGGGAAAACGGGCAGAACAGGTCTTCAGATAGTTAGGCATTTTCAGGAGAAGATTTTATAAGCCCAATTCTTGCATCTCCTCGTGTCTAGAAAAGCACCGAAACCATCAGCAGACATCTGCTCCTAGTGACGAGCAGCAACCTTCTGCCAAAATACGGGCTCGATGCACGTGCCCCTTCATGAGAGTCGCGCATACTGACCTCCCTGCACAGTCTCTTTGGAGCTGTTTCTCAGAACCGTCTGAAACACTGGCTCCTGGGCCATTGTCTTCATTTTGTCCCAGATAAAACTTAATACACAAGTCTCACATTGCACATTTTTTTTTGTCAGTCAACACCGTCATGCCTGCCTAGCTTACCTCTCTTGTCCTTCTCCCCATCTCCCTTTCAAAGCCAGCTATCACACCCCCTCACCTGGTCTGGCCACAGAGGTACATGTCCAAGAAAAAGCTGTGACATGATGACCCTTCCCTCTACACAGGTCCCGCGACTCCAAGGCTCCAGTTGCTGTCTTGCTCCCCAACAATGACCTCACCTGCTCCTCCCTGTTTTGTGAGATGTCACCATGCCTTCCGGCCCCAGTTCTCTCCGCAATAGGAGTCCAGGCAGGCCGGGAGCCTCCTGGGTCCCAGACATGACTCCTCCTTCCCTGGCTTCCAACAGGACTGGCAGGAATGAGGAGGGGCCCAGAGCTCTGCCGGCCCCTAGCCAGACCCACCGCCTCACATCCCCCGACGTCCTTTCCCACCTCCTACCTCTGCCACGGCCTGGACACCTCCATCCACCTCGCGGTGATCAGCACTCACCCCAGGATGCGCTGCTCAGCCACTCCAAGAGCCCAGGATCCAGGCCACCTGCAGACCGGACCCTCCTCCTTAACCCGCGGGGATGGAGGCCTGGCCCCCAGCACTCCCCCATGCCCAGCTTCACGTGCCTTCATAGCACTTAATCAACAACGGCGTGCAAATCTTTGTCTGCATCCCTACAGTGTGCACTCAATGGGGGCATTTTATTCACGGCTGTTCCCCCAGTTCTTCGATCGGTCCTGGGCAGGGTGCGTAGTTACAGTACTTTTGTGATGGATGAACACATGAAAGTTCACTCTGCACTGATGACTTTGCTTCTATTTCTTGAGAAAATAGAAGCAACCAGATGAGAGTGTCCACATGCCCCAGCACTCTGAGTGCCGTGTGAGTGGGCCTGACGTCCTCTGTTTGACTGTGATTCCATCTTGCCTGCCTTGCCGGCTCATTGCTGCGGACCCATGCTGCTGTTTGCGGCACGGATGGGTTTAGCAGACCCCATCTTTGGGCAGTGCTGTGATTCACCCTCACACGCAGCGTCAGCTGACACCAGCCATCCCTCCTTTTACTTCTACGTTTGTTACGAACCCACAGTGCAGTTCGTTGATTTTGCTGACGCTGGAACAGTTAAAGCGTCAAACGTGAACGTACTTGGTGCCATTAAATTGCTTTAGAGACAGTGTTGCCTCAGTCCCTTCTCTGTCCTCACACAGCGCTCTCCCCGAGGGCCTGCGTGTGCCTGCCAAGTCGCTTCAGTCGCGTCCGACTCTGCGACCCCATGGACTGTGGCCCACCAGGCTCCTCTGTCCTCGGGATTCTCCAGGCAAGAATACTGGAGTGGGTTGCCAGGCCCTCCTCCAGGGGATCATCCCGACCCAGGGATCGAATCTGTGTCCACATATTTCCCTTTCATAAGGACACCTGTCATATTAGATGGGGCCATTCTCCTCCACTGTGACCTCATGTCCACCGGTTACATCTGTAACGACCCTGCTCCCAGATGCAGTCCCATTCTGTGGTCCTGGTGGAGTGGGCTTCAGCCTAGGGATTTTGAGGGGGACAGTTCAGTCCGTAGCAAGCGCTGTTTCCGGCCCAGAAGCAAGCTGCCCTGGGGTTTCCTTCTTTTCCACCCCCCATCCCTGGCTCCCCATGAAGGAGGCTGGGAAAAAGGCTGCAGACCCCAGGCCAGGGGCAGGTGTCTGGGGACCCACCCCTGAGAGAGAGAGAGACCACCCATACCAAGAGACCCACTGGCTGCACCGGTCTCAGCGCCAGGTCCTCTGGAAAGCAGGTCTTGTCATGTGATGCCGCTGCCTC
>NW_011481499.1:102092-103097 GCF_000754665.1 Bison bison bison | reverse complement strand
CCCACCCGCCCCTTAATCTAGAAAGAGGATAAGGGCTCTGGGAGACTTCCCCGGACTTTGAGAACCAACCCGTTTGTTCCACAGTTCACCTGTCTCCTCTGAGCAGGTGAAGACAGGACGGCAAACGGCCCCGACCTGTCCCAGGCACAGACCAGGAGCTGGTGGTCGCCTGCAGGCTCGGAGCACTTCTCACTCAGCCTCCTTCCACCCAGCCCAGCACCCGCTTCCACCCCCCCAAGCCCGCAGCTCCCTCCTGTAACACAGAGCCCCACCCCCACGCCATCACTTCATTAGCCTTCATTACCGAACCAGTGGAATTTGACCTCTGGCCCTCAACCCCGCCCACCTGGCTATCAGGCCAAATTCTAATTTCGGTCTCGGAAACTGCTGAACACTGCCAAGAGGGATCCCTCGCCCCAGCCCCCACTCAATTATAAATACTTCAAAGGACCGTGAATGTTTTCAGAAGAAATCACAGCCAATCGAGAAGCCAGATGGAGAGCCTCTGGGTTAAAACTATCACACACGTGAATGATCCCAGTGGCCAAGTGCACCGCGGAGCTCCGGCCAAGACGGTGGCCTGTGGGGTGCAGCATGCCCCTCCCCACTGCCCCCTAGCTCCTGCTCTGCGTCCTGCCTGCTCCGGACACCCACCAGGGCCTCTGCTGTGGTTCAGTCACTCAGTCATGTCCAACTTTGCGACCCCATGGACTGCAGCATGCCAGGCCTCCCTGTCCATCACCAGCTCCCGGAGCTTACTGAAACTCATGTCCATCGAGTCAGTGATGCCATCCAACCATCTCATCCTCTGCCGTCCCCTTCTCCTCCTGCCTTCAATCTTTCCCAGCATCAGGGTCTTCTCCAATGAGTCGGCTGTTCACATCAGGTGGCCGAAGTATTGGAGATTCAGCTTCAGCATCAGTCCTTCCAATGAACATTCAGAACTGATCTACTTTAGGATTGATTGGTTTGTTCTCCTTGCTGTCCGAGGGACTCTGAAGAGTC
>NW_011481499.1:71617-101992 GCF_000754665.1 Bison bison bison | reverse complement strand
CGGGGGGCCTCTGAAGAGTCCCAGGCCTCTGGGCACAAGTTTTCGAGACGTGAATGGCATTGGCCTGCCTCTGTGACCCCTCAGGACGGCAGACGTCCAGTCTGCTTCCTTGGGACACTTCGATGACCCAATGCCGGAGGCAGCCACAGCCTCCAGGGTCCAGGAAATCCAGACACGATGTCTTTTCTGTGCAACACATGTCAGAAAAGACCCAGCTTCTGAGATGAAGGCTCCCCAGGTCCCACTGGACTCCCCAACTCAGGGGCTGCATCTCCAGAGGCGGCTCAAAAAAGACAAGGCTTCCCACGTCCAGCGCTTGACAGAAGAGCAGGAGAAGTGACGAGAGACAGCCAACAGTGCCGGAGCACATCCCCGAGGGTTTCCCTGGGGGGTGATCTCCAAGAGCTCGAACGCAGGGAGCATCAGGGGAGAGATTTGATCGAGCAGGACTCATTCCCCTGATCGGTAGGTCTTTGTCGTGCTGACTGCGTGCAGGGCAGGCTGCCACGGTTGGGGTGGAGGAAACAGACCAGCGCTGACCTGTGGGCTCCTACTCTTGTAAGAGGAGACCGAGCCAAGACTGGTTATTACAGAAGTAACGGGCAGCTATAAACCACTTCAGGCGCTACTGGCAAGAAACGAAGGCTGTGACAGGAAATAAAGGGCTGGGGGGGCTCCTCCTGAGATGGGGCGTCACAGAAGGCATCCGGAGGGGCTCAGACCTGGAGTCTTGGAGCTGGGGGTGTCCCTGGGGGCCGCGAGGGAAGGGAGGGGGGGTAGCTCCTGCCAGCGAGGAGACTGCAGGCTCTGCTCAGGTGTGCGGGGTGCTGGATGACATCTGCACCTAGCCACCACAGCTGTGCCCTGAGACCAGCGGAAGCGAGGTCAGAAACCGCCACCGTCCAAGCTCAGGGGTGATGGGCATGGAGGGATGGCAGTGGGGCCAGGAGCCGCCGTGGGTAAGGAACTGACTGGCCGCGGGAGGGAGGGAGAAGGAGAAACTGAGGGCCCCGTGGTTCTGTGTCCAGTGGCTGGGCGGACAGCGGACCGTTTGAAGCGATGGAGTCGTGGGCACTTGGCCTGAGATGCCTTGGGTCCAGCCGAGTGGAGACGCTGAACCGACACAGGGATGCATGGTGAGTCTGGAGCTGGGCTCTGGGACCACCCTGGGGCAGGGGGCCTTCAGAGAAGGGCCTCCAGAGGGGGAGGCAGGCCAGGGCTGCGCCAGGCCAGTGGCTGATGTGCCCAGAAGGCTGCTGAGCATCGCAGCACTTCCATCTGCCTGCCGAGCCAGCCTGTCTGCTGCTGTGAGGGGAGCCCAGTGCCCGCCGAGAGCCACACCCTCAGAGTTGGCTTTTCCTCAGAGCCTAGTCTCGGACCCCTGTGGGAAGGAGGGGGTTCAGACCCTCAGACGACACATGGAGAGTGGCAGAGCTGTCAGACACATGGACCACACGTGAGCGATAAAGCGGGCTCCACACTGCAGTCACGGCCCGGCTCTCCTGCTCTGCTAATTTCCGAGAAGGCCGACTTCCCGGGGCATCTGCCCTGTGGATCCACCAACAGCACCTTCCAAAGATACCCCGGACACTCGGAGCCTCGACCACGACGCCTGCCCCCCGCTCTCCTGTGAGAGGGGGTCAATCCAAGCTGGAGGTGGTATAGACCTTCCGCAGGGTCAGGAGGCTTGCCACCCTCTCTCTGGCCTCTCAGCTGTGAGGAGGGCACTTGCTTTCCGCAGTCATGTGCCGGTCAATGATTTCTTTCAGGAAACTCTCTGCGGAAGGCTGGAGGGACAGGCGGTCCCCCACCCCCTGCCCCCACAGGGAACGACGGGGCTCTGCCCCGAGCCGCCCTCGGGCATCCACGCGGCGTAACCTGGTTAATGAGAAGCACACCCTACATCTTCGCCTAATTTAGTTTCCTGCCAAGACAGGTCGGCCTGAGTGGTTCCCACCTCGCTGGGGGCCGGGGACTCCGGTGAGCAGGAGGAGGAAGGGTCACCTTTGATAATTAACCCGGGGTTCTGCTGAATGGAGTGGGAGTGGGGGAGGGCCACCCTCTCTGCCCCCGCACTCGCTGGAAGCACCGGCTAAGGAAGGTCAGGGAGAGAAGGGAGTTGGGAGGCGCTGCGGGGGCCCCACAGAAGTCACAACGTGACCCAGATCGCTGTCCCCACCTTCCCGCTTCATCTGAGGCCGCCTGGTTCTCTCTTGGAACCCCCTGCTCTCCTGTACCTTAGATGGGCTGGAGCCACACCCCCACTATGCTCAGAGCCGAGGGCAGAGCCAGGGTTCTGCTCAGGGGGTGGGTCCCATTCTTCCCCATGGGGGCACCAGCACCCCTGGCCAGCCCTTTAGGGGTACAGCCACTCTGGGCAGCCTGAGGCCTTGGCTTGGCCGTGCTTCTCAAATACAGCTGCTGAAAGATCCGGGGTGTGATTTCACAGCACGAGCCCAGACGACTCAGAGCCAGGGCCTTGCTCACTTACGACCCGGCACCTGCCCCAGGGCCCTGCCTGGGCAGGAGGCCAGCGAGCAGGTCTCAGGGCTGTGGGGGCTGAGGCTCGGTCCTGCCCCCTCCCACGAGCACCAAAGACCACAGCTGGAGCTGGGGAAAGTCAGCTTCAGTCTCAGGCCAGCAGATGCCCGTATGCCAGGGTGCATCTGGGGGTTTGTGCATCAGCTGGGCATTTCAGATGAAGCTCTGACCGTCGGCTGAGAACAGGGGGACACTGTGTGACTCGCTGCAGCTGGCCCGGGACTCTGAACTCCGGGACTTGTCTGGAGGCTGCTTCAGGCAGAGGAAAGGGCCTGAACAAGACCCAGGAAGAGGAGGTGTGCCGTGTGCCGCAGACAGTGAACCCAGAGGCGGGCGGTCCAGCTACAGGTCTTTGGTGCCTCGGGCCGAGATGGGAGGAGACAGCACCACGGTCTGGTTGGACAGACCTGGCAGAACAGCAGTGCAACTGGAGAGGACAAAGTCAGGGTCAGAGTTCAAGGTGGGGTGGAAGAGTGGGCAGGGTAGGGTTAGGCCTGGGGCTGGGAAGGGGTCACAGTGCTTGTCTGTGACAGACCTTTTTGTCCTTTGCTAATGGAAACTGTTCTCCTGGATTTTGTTGAGTTTCCAGAGAATGCTTCCTGAAATTAACTGACAGGTCCTAGAGCAAACCGTTTCCAAAAGCACGATTTTTCCTTCGCATCTCAGTCTTTTCTCCTTTTGTTCTGGCAGGTCTTTTCTGAACCTCCCTGATTACAAAGCCCCGGGCATTTTCCATCAGCTGATGATCTGGGAAGTGAAGTTTCTGGACTGATAGGTGTGCTATGGTCCTTTCTGGAAATTCTGGGGGCCAGGAGACCGCCATCTTGCAGAGTTTCTGAGTTGAGTGAAGACTTCCTGTTTCTGCAGCCTGTTCTCTGACTTTGGGCAAGGGGTTTCATCTGTGGCTAACCCAGATTCAAGCTCTCATTATCTGTGGTTCTTTTTTCAGAAATCAGTTCAGTCGCTCAGTCGTGTCCAGCTCTTTGCGACCCCATGGACTGCAGCACGCCACGCCTCCCTGTCCATCACCAACTCCCGGAGCTTGCTCAAACTCATGGCCGTAGAGTCGGTGATGCCATCCAACCATCTCCTCCTCTGTCATCCCCTTCTCCTCCTGCCTTCAATCTTTCCCAGCATCAGGGTCTTTTCAAATGAGTCAGTTCTTCCTGTCAGGTGGCCAAAGCATTGGAATTTCAGCTTCAGCATCAGTCCTTCCAATGAATATTCAGGACTGATTTCCTTTAGGATGGACTATTTTCAGAAACAGCAAATGGAAAACTTCAACCCCCAGACATAGCCTCTCGGGGTCTTTCCCCATGGTTACAGAACTCATTTCTTCAGATGTTGCAGATTTGCTCCTTCAACACCAGCTGCATTTGTTGTTGGAGAAGAATTGCTGAGTGAGCTTTGATAGTTTGTCTTTCAAGGAATGGTTCGCTTCATCAAAGACCGTGAACTTACTGGCATAAATTTTTCATAGAATTCTGTCATTCTTTCAATAATTCTAATAATCTAGAATGGCTAAGTTCTCTTGATGCATTGACCCTTTATCATTACCATATAACTTCCTTTATCCTGCGTGATATTCTTTGCTTCAAAATGCCTTTGTCAGATATTAAGGTTACCACTCTAGCTTTATGTAAATTAGTACTGGCATAGCATGGTGTTATCTTTTTACCATCCTTTTACCTTCAATCTATTTGTGTTTTTATATTTAAAGTGGGGTTTTTGTAAGCAGCATGGAGTTTGAGCTTTGCTTTTTATCTAATATGGCAATATCTGCCTTTCAATAGGGGCGTTTAGGCAATTTACATTTAATGTGATTACTGACAGGATTCAATTTAAGGCTATTTTCTTGATATTCATCTGTTTTTATTCTCTCATTCTGCCCTCTTTGGAATTAATTGAGTAGCTTTTATGACTCCATTTTGTCCCCTTATAATGCTTGTTAGCTGTAGCTCCTTGTCTTGTTATCTGAGTGTCTGTCTTAGGGTCTAAACTTTAGATCTTCAAGTTATCACAGTCCATTTTCCAGTGATACTATATCATACCAAGCAGGGTGTAGGAGCCCTATAAGAGTGCACTTCCATTTCTCCACTTTTTTTTAAATCAAAGGCTTTGTTTTAACTTCATTTTGGAAAGATAATGTAGTTGGGTATAAAATTTCAGGCAAATAGCTTTTCTATTTTTGTAATTTAAACTTGCTGCTTTACCATCTTCCCACTCACATTGTTTCTGATGATAAATCTGTTCTTGACCTACTTTTGTTCCTCTACATAAAATGCCATCTGTCTCTGGCCATGGTGTAGATTTCCTCTCCCTTACTGCCTTTGAGCAGCAAAGAATGTGATGTGATTTGCCGTGTGTGTGTGCACACGTGCACACACTCAGTTCAGTTCAGTCACTCAGTCATGTCTGACTCTTTGCGACCCCATGAATCGCAGAATGCCAGGCCTCCCTGTCCATCACCAACTCCCAGAGTTTACCCACACTCATGTCCATCAAGTCACTGATGCCGTCCAGCCATCTCATCCTCTGTCGTCCCCTTCTCCTCCTGCCCCCAATCCCTCCCTTCATCAGGGTCTTTTCCAATGAGTTAACTCTTAGAATGAGATGGCCAAAGTATTGGAGTTTCAGCTTTAGCATGATTCCTTCCAAAGAAATCCCAGGGCTGATCTCCTTCAGAATGGACTGGTTGGATCTCCTTGCAGTCCAAGGGACTCTCAAGAGTCTTCTCCAACACCAGTTCAAAAGCATCAATTCTTCGGCGCTCAGCCTTCTTCACAGTCCAACTCTAGGGCCTGACAAATTTGTCTTGTGTACTTTGGTCTTTTAATAAATATTTGGCCAATGGAAAGACAAATAGGAGACACACACGTTTGTAAACGAATTTGGGTTGAGGTGAGAGTACCACAGACTTGTCCCTAAGCTCAACAGCGCTGTGTCTGTATTCTCTGCCTGGTACTGTGCCTTCAAAATACCAGTCTCCACCCATGAGCAAAGGGTGACTTGAAAGATGTAGCAGTGCACGGCAGCAGTGCCGTGGTAACATGGTGTCTTAGGCTTTTCAAGGTTCTCTGATTGTTCGGGGATGGAAGGAGCACAGGCTAGAGATAGTGAAAGCAGAAATGTTAGCTGCCACTGAAAACTGGTCACAAACAGAATTATAATGCAAGTCAGTTGGAAAACACAAGTGAGTCTCCACAAATGGAAAACTTAGGGCAGCCTGGTGGGTAGTCACTGCTTACAACATCATCTGAGATTGGGAGACTGGGATTAACATGCACACACGGCTGTATGTAAAATAGATAATTAATAGATAACTGCTATATAGCACAGGGAATTCCACTCAACACTCTGTAATGGCCAATATGAGAAAAGAATCTAAAGAAAGGGGGGATTCATGTATGTATATAACTGGTTCACTTTGCTCTATATCTGAAACTAATACAACGTTGTAAATCGACTACACTCCAATTAAAAACAAACGAACAGTTACTATAAGCCCAGGCTTTTAGAAAAAACTCACTCATCTCAGGGACAATCTTTCATGCAGGATCCATGACAAGGCTGAAAGCAAGGGCTTCGAATAAGGGGTCCAGGTGCAGGTGTGGGGATGCAGGTGTGGGGAGCTGGTGTGGGGGTGCAGGTGTGGGGAGCATGTGTGGGGGAGCTGGTGTGGGAGAGCCAGGTGGTGGAGCAGGTGTGGGGGAGCAGCTGTGGGGTGCAGGTGTGGGGAGCAGGTGTGGGGGAGCTGGTGTGGGAGAGCTAGGTTGGGGAGCAGGTGAGGAGGAGCAGGTGTGGGGAGCAGGTATGGGGGATGCAGGTGTAGGAAGCAGGTATTGGGGAGCTGGTGTGGAGAGGTGTAGGGGAGCAGGTATGGGGAGCGGGTGTGGGGAGCAGGTGTGGGGATCAGGTGGTGGGGAGCTGGTGTGGGGTGCAGATGTGGGGATCAGGTGTGGGGAGCAGGTGTTGACCTCAAAGGAGGGGAGGTCATGATCAACCAGCAGGACACGGTGTACATGCCAACCTGACAGGCAGCTGTACCTTTCAGTTAGGGGAGGAGGGACTGGGACATGAGACACAAACAACCCCTCTGGCTGGACCAAAGGAGGAGTCTTGAGGACAGGAGGATGGCCTGCTTGGGGGAGGAACTTTTCAGTGTATCTCCCCTTATGGACTCATTTTGCCTGTTTCCAGTCTGGTACCAGAATGGCTCACCAGCACAGAGTTCAAATGGTCTGTAGAGCGCACTGTGATGAGACCAAGCTCGTGGCAATGTGGTGAGCCAGGGAGAGCCTGACCCACTCCAAAGTTTGGAAGTCTGCAAGTTGAGGGGTATGACATTTGATTTTTAAGCCCTGGGCACTTCCTACATTACTTTGCAGTGAAATCAATGTGTGTGTGTGTGTGTGTGTGTGCAGTTGCTCAGTTGTGTCTGACTCTTTGTGACCCTAAAGACTGTCACCCACCAGGCTCCTCTGTCCAGGGGGTTTCCCAGGCAAGAATACTGGAGTGGGTAGCCATTTCCTTCTCCAGGGGATCTTCCAGATATGGGGATGGAACCTGTGTCTCCTTTGCTTCCTGCATTGGTGGGTGGGTTCTTTACCACTGTGCCACCTGGACACACCCTGGACAGCGGTCAATATCTAAAATATTTTATAGCTAGTTTTATCGTTAAATAAGTCCTATTTGGTGAGGATAAGATATCCTATTTTTAAATAGTCTCAGCTCTATCGCTGCCTCAGTATGTGTCCTCAGTCCCTTGAAGAAGCTGTGGCAGGCACTGAGCCCCAGAGAGAGACCCCAGAAGGCTCCAGGAAAGAACAAACAGCAAATCTGGCTTCAATATGTGCTGACCAAATCTGCTGCCCGCACCGCCCTCTTGTGGTCACGCAGGAGATGAAAAACTTCAAAGGCAAGCTACAAGGAGGCCATGATTTTGCACCAATGGAAACACATTCTCCATCAGGGAAAGCATCGCTGCTGGGCACCCGTTTTCCCACACTGTGCACGCACACACAAGTGTAAGCCAGAGAGATGCTTCGTCAGGATTACCTTCCTCTGTCAAAAAGAAATGGCATAAACATGACATTATTATTACTTTTTAAAAAATGTCAGAATGGTAGGTCATCACTCTGGCTGTCCAAAACCACAGGATGTCCAAGCTGGAAGGAATTTCTGAGATGATCTTGTTCAAATCCTTCCTTTGAAAAAAGTAGAGAATTTAAAGTCTGGAGGTATGGGTATCTTCCCTGAGATCGCACAGCGACCTGCTGGCAGTCTCGAGAGTGAAGCAGGAGAGCAGTTCCGGCAGGCAGGCAGCTCCGTCCCTTGCTCTGCCGCAGCAGGAGGCACGGGGGTGGTGCAGTCCAGGGACGGGGGCCAGGCATGGGCGCTTGGGGCAGGGCCTGGCACTGCCTCAGCTCTGAGGCATCCCGCAGGCAGGTGGTCACTCTCGCATCTGCGTCCAGACCCCTTCCTGAGCTGACACCGTCTCTCCCGAAGCCTAGCCTTGTGCAGAGCCTGTGTGCCAGGACCCGACAGGAGAGACCCAAATATCTGGGCAAAGGCCAGGACCCGGGTCCCCGGTATTCTTGGGAAGTCCTCTCTTAGCTCCTCTGACCACTTGTCCTGATCGGAAGATGGCTGTTCTGTGGCCTCATGAGGAACAGTTCACGAGTTCTGGTGCTTTTTTTAACTTGGTCTTTAAAAACATATTTTTATTAATAAATTGTAGTAAAATGTGAGTGCCTTTATAAAATGTGTTGTCTTAACCAACTTTTACCATGCAGTCCACTGGCATCGAGCATCTTCGCATGGTTGTACCACCATCCTTCTCTAGAATCTTCTCACCGTTGCAGCCTGAGACTCCATCCCCACTGGACACTGACTCCCTGTCCTCCTCCGCGACTCCCATCTGACTTTCCGTCTCCATGAATTTGACTATCCTGGGACCGCCTCGGAAGCATGAAGTGTTGTCCTTTCGTGACTGTTTTAGCTCACCGAGCATAAGGTCCTCAGGCTTCAAGGTCCTGTGTCGTAGCCTGTACCCAAGTGGCCTTCCCTTTAAGGCTGTGTAATATGCCACCGTGTGCAGGGACCACAGCTTGCTTTTCCATTCGTCTGCTGCTGGACACGTGGCTTGTTTCCACGGTTCCTGGCGAGGGAGCCACCATCGCGTGAACTGCCAGGGACAGGAAGCCGGGCAATCACATCTCCCCTGGGAGGGGCGCGTGTCCCCTCCCAGCCAGGTGTCCAGGAGCCCTCCCCTGAGTCACAGGTGTGCTGGTGCAGCCTGGATTCCTTCCTTCTTGCCTGGGAGCTCGCCCATCCTGGCATCCGGCATGGGCTATACAGCCTAGGATCAGATGCTGTTTGAAATTTGGAATTGGATTTAAAAAAAAAAAAAAATCCAGAACGTGAAAAGAAATGTCCTTTCACATGATCTGAAAGCACAGAATAAGTGTCAGTTTGCTGAAAAGGTACTTCTCCAGTGGGCAGTTACCAAATGCACCAGAGGTCATCGGAGAGGGTGGGGTGGGGTGACAGCTCCCTCCTGCACAGCCTGTGGCTCAAGAGGCGTGTGCCCCGTTCCGGGCACTCTCGCCACAGCCTCGTCGTTCTCCTGATGACCGAAACCCTCCTCAACCTGTGCCTTTGCTCACCTCTCCCTGCCCGCTCGTCCTGAATGTAAACGCAGAGCAGGGACAGGACTGTCGCACAGCCCTCACCCTGACCGTGTGCTTTCTGTGTGCACTCGCATCTCCCTGACACCCCAGGGCTGCCTTCCCTGCAGCCTTCCCGCCAGCCAGGCCCCCTCCCCGCATCAGAATCACAGCCTGAGGTCAAAGGGAATATGACATCGCCCTTGCTGCAATTCTTCCACACCTCCTGGCTCTAAGCAAACATCCCTTTTAAAATCCTGCACCCGGCTCACCCTTTCCTATGAAAACAGACTTCCTGTGTTCCTTCTGCATCACTGAGCACTCAGGAGAGACAGGTCCAGCTCAGCCTCCCTCTGGTTTTATTGGACATCCTTGGTCCAGAGAAGGGCAGCGGCCTGAGCAGACCTGCGCCGGGCAAGTGGCGTGTCCAAGCAGGGGACAGCCCAGGACACACGGCCAGCAGCCTCCAGGCACCCCTGGCCCTCTCCCCTCTGCCTGTAGGCACTGGTGGTTTCAGCTCCCCAGAACCCATCAGGCAAAGCCCCAGGGGCTGACCTGACGTTCAGACGAGCTGCTCAAATAGCAAGTAACTGCAATGAGACAAAGTCACATACGGTTAAGTAAAATCCTCACGGGGAACCATAAAGCTGTTCTTCTCTTTATGAACTTCTGAAGCAAATTGCTTCAGAAAATGAAAGTGTCATAAAAGATGGATTTCCGTGGAAAACCTGGGGATGGTCGCTGAGAAGTCATCTGGAGAATGAGCTATTTCCGTGACTCCAAGTTTTGGTGCTGCTTGAAACTGCAGCCTCTGTTAACCACGACTGGATTTTTTAATGAACAGACTTCCAGTTTTGCTACCTAGATGATATTCTCCTTAAGTCTTTGAAAACTAATTTTTAAAACTGGAAATATGTTCTCATGGCAGTTCATTAATTTCTAATAAACTCAGTATGGACTCTTTTGTAGTTGGTGGAGTTCTTTTGAATATGAGCCTTTTATTTGCACTCCTTTGAGCTCTTGGAAAACTGCAAATTGCTAAATTGAAGCTTAAATGAATTTCTTCTTTATAATCCTTCTAAAGGTACCGAGACCTTAGCAAACAATGCCATGTCTAATTAAAAATAAAAAATAATTTAAAATCATGCAGGAAAAGATATAGAGCTTTAAATCATAGAGCTTTCTTTAAAAAAACAAAATCTCTGGTTTAACTGAAGGCTCTCTTCAGACTTTACGTTTTGATAGAAATGTGGGTAATTTTGAGTGTATCTCCCTGAAAGGGTTTCCTCAATGAAAAAAGGCTTTCAATCCTGCCTTCCTATCTCCACAGGAGTGTTTCTAACACAGCACGGTGATATTTTTTTTGATGAAAATGTCATCCCAAATCTCTGGGTTTTCCTGAATTTGTCTAGATAAAAGAGAAGGACAAAAATATTTTCCATCTGTAATTTTTTTGAAGTTATAAGGCATTTTTAAAAACCTGCATTAAATTAGCAACAGAAATCACATTCTCTGTCTCCAAACATTTCTAAAATTGAGAATGATTTCATTTTTGTAATTCTGGAATGTATAACTCTTTTAAAACGTGTGTGCCCACACTGACACAGATACACACACACAGGCATTGCAGAGTAGAGCATGTTTCTAATATATATACCCACAGTGTTTAAAAGTGAATGCTTTTGGCTCATTGACTTGTTACACAATAAAGGTTTTATGGGGCAAAAATCAGGCTTCGGATTCTTGGTTCTTTACTGAGCCTTGTTATAGAAAGTATATCTTACAATGAGAAAACTGTATAGCAGGAGTGAGAAGTTTCCTGATGCTAAGTTGATGCAATATTCCAGTGGACATTCTCTGTTTAGGGTAAAAATGCAGATTCAACCCCATCCAGCCTAAACTCTGCGTTTAAGTGGTCTTGGATGTTTGGAGAATGATTGTCCAGGCACGAGGAAGCCAGCCTCCCTGCCTGGACTCGTATGCGTTGCTCTGTCTTCGCAATTTCCTGGAGCTGTCTTCTTGAAGCAGCCTCTACACTCTTCTTCTATCATGCAAGCGCTCCCAACAGATTTACAGCAATGGACACACCTGCAGGGAACCCCCCGCCCAGCCTCCAACCAAGCACATCTGAAAACCCTGCCGTGTAGCCTCTATCTTTAAGGGAAAACAAGTTGTGTCCTTTTTCCTGGATGCATTGCAAGCACGGACTGCCCCAACTCAGTCTCCAGCGCGCTCCTGTTTGTAAAGCTCTGCAGGTGTGTCAGCTGTCACCTAGCCCAGCAACGGAAACCGATTCCCGGGTCGCTCGGTAATTGGCAGGGCTTTCTTTTGCTCCTTTAATCAGTTGCTAACACCTCGCTGTTCAATATCACAGCGAGCATACCTACAAACAAAGGACACAGTCCTGAAATAATAATAATTTTTAAAAAGCCCTCTGCTTAGTAACAAACGTAAAATCCATCATTATTCAATACAGAGGAATTATAAGGTTTCCTTGTAACAAAATAGCAATTCTCTTCCTGATGTTTTATTTTGATTGCAGAAACTCTTCTTTTTGACAAACCAAGTTCTCTATACAAAGAAACATTGTATCTCTTGTTTATTTTCATCCCTCTGATCTGACACAAAATAAGGAACAATCTTTTACTCAAGAGCAATTAGTCCTGTCCCTGTTTCAGAAAATGGTTGAACACATGGGCTTAGAGAAGAGAATATTCCTTCAAAAATTACTAGCCATTAAGTCGTAAAGACAACTTAGAGGTTATTTTCCTCTAGCAAATAACCATAATTTCCTTGAAATCTAGTGCTTTATGTAATTAAAGTTATTTATTTAAGGATTTAAATTTGCTTTAACAGTTTAAATGGCCTTAGTGTCTGTGTAAAATTCAGTATTTTGAGCCTGGTCGGTGTTGGGTTCGACTACACATATAATTTTACCACTGCTCTGTAATGCAGCCCGTTGTTCTTGTAATAATAGTTTAAAATACTAGCCTGCCAAGGGAAAGAATCAGGAGATAATTCGAGCTATACTCAGGCTGGGGCTTCTCTTATCCTGGACTCCTCCAGAGTCTCCTAAATGAGTCTGCAAGTTTGATTTCTAATGGCAAGGCAGCGAGAGGGTCTCGAGCATGTTTATTGATACAGAATGTTCAAGATCGACAGCCAGAGCTTCGCCTATGATCAAGCGACTTTCTGTGTGAGTCTTATGGAATGTGGCATTCCAGACTTTAAAGGGAAGGGGAGATTGCCATGGTAACGGCACAGGGGGGTTGGGGCTGGGGGTTCCCCTGGGAGCTTAAAGGCCAGCAGAATTTTAAGCATTTGCAACTTAAAAAAAGAAGAGGAGGAAAGCTCCATCACTCTGCCAAGTCTGTCTACAGAAATGGATACGGTTAGAGGGTTCCTCGGAAAGATCCAAATAAACACAGCCCCAGCCTGTGTGATGTGAGCTGGAAAGGACAGATGCTAAGAAAAACTACAGATCCTGGTCTCCTCCATCGAAGATGGAGCCACTGTGGCTGCCTAACCTCCAAGAAGGAGCAGAGCTTGGTTGGGAAAGAGGCCGGTGACTGGTCCGGGCGGGGGGCTGTCTGCCTCGGCCCCCTCCTGCCCCCCAGGCTCCCGTGGCCCCCAGCTGGAGCACACAGCACCTCCTGACGCTGATGGAGACCCAGGCTGAGGACCGCACGGCCCGGCCAGTGCACCGCTCCAAGTCTCGCAGAGCCTGGCCAAGTGCAGCTAGCGGTTGGTTTGCGGCTCCGGTTGCTGGATGTGTAGAAACAGTTTCGATTACCAGAGAAATCTCCTAGGATTGCAGATAATAAACATAAGTGGAGTGGAGTATAAAAGTGAGCGTAAACCAATGTGATTTGTGGTTGTCGTATCTGAGGGAGGAGAAAAGATAACAGATTTACAAATGGGGCTCAGACACAGTAGAAACTGACCTTTAGTATAGCCCCCACCAAGACCATTCTGAAAAGCTAGAGTCCAGTGGTAGCCGGCAGTCTGAGTCAGCAGTGCTGGCTCCAGAGGGCCCTGTGGTCTGGGCAGCCCTGGCCTCTGCAGGGTCAAGGGTGAAGTTCAACCGGGTGGGAAGTGAGGGCCTGGCTGCCTGTTCCCTGGATGACACAGTCAAATGTGCGGCTGGTCTGCACATTTGAGGGGCGAGTGCAGCCCGGCTTTCCACTGGGTGCTGAGCACGCACCCACACCCCACACCTAACCGGACACTGCCTTTGTTGCACAGGGCCCCACCCTTGCAAATGAGCACGTTCCCCATAGACATGCTAAGCTGGGATCAGGGGTCCAGCGATCTGCTTCTTGGAGGAAGGCAGCCGGGGCTGGGGGAGTGAGGGGCTGGGGGTGGGTGTGAGGGGTGGGGCAGGAGGTTCTGGCCTCCCCAGTAGGGCCTGATGGAGTTGCCTCTCCAGTCTTCAGTTTGTTGTCTGCAAAATGGGCCTCACTGCATTTTGCCCCCTCCATGGAGGACCCATCAAAGAGAATCACAAAGGCAGGTGTGAATGGAGGCAGGGGTAGGGAGGAAGGGCCGGGGGAGCGGGAAGAGACTTCAGCAAATGGCCTAGAGCTGTCGTAAAAGTGCGTCAAAAAGCATGGAAAGTGTAACGGAGGAAAGAAAGGTCGTTCCTCATCGAGGACACACCAGAGACAGTATTTGATCATCTCTCTCCTTCCTTCCTTCTGGGCTTGCAAATAGGTTCATGATATAAAACCTCAACATTTTGATAAATGTACACAACAGATATACGTACCATCTCAATCATTTGTAAGTGTATATTCCGTGGCCTTACGGGCATTCACACTGTTGTACAACCATCACCACCACCATCCCCAGAGCTTTGTCATCTTCCCAAACCGAAGCTTGGGCCCCGCTGAACACGACCCCTCCGCCCATCCCCTCCCCTCTTCCCTGGCCCCTGGCAACTGCCTTTCTACTTTCTCTGCCCACAAATTTGACTATTTTAGGCACTTCACATTAAGTGGAATCAGACAGATTTGTCCTTCTGCGAATGGCTTCCTTCACCAAGTACAACGTCCTCGAGGCTCTTCTGTGTCGCAGCCTGCAGCAAAATGTCTTTCCTTTTTAGGGCTGGATGGTATTCTATTGTGGGCAGATCACATTGCATTTATCCACCCATTCAACTGTAGATGGGTTTTGGATCTCTTCCCGCTCTTGGCTGGAGTGAATAATGCTGCTGGGAACACGGGTGCACACCCATCTGCCTAAATCCCCGTTTTAAATTCTTTTGGTTTAGACCCGGACCTGGAGCTGCTGAGCCTACGGTAGTTCTACCTTTACTGTGTCGAGGAGCTGCCACACTGCTTCCCGTGAGCCCCGCACCCTTTGCGTTCCCACCAGCAATGCACAAGCGTTCCCATTTCTCCACTTTTTTGCCAACACTTTTGTGTTTGTTTGTAACAGCCACCCTAATAGACATGAAGTGAAAGATAGGAGGACTTGCATGTCCTGAACCATCAGGGATTTTGAGCTTCTTTTCTCGTGCTTCTTGGCCACTTGCACATCTTCTTTGGAAAAACGTCTACTTACGTCTCTTGCTCACTTTTAAACTGGACGGCTTGTTTTTGTTGTTGTTTGGTGTACCTAGATTCGTAGTGGTTTCTTCTCACCTTACACATGGGGAACCTCTTTCCTCGTAGATTAATGAACATCTATTTTTATGGTTTCCAGCTTATTTTTCTGCCTCCTCACTGTGCCTTCGCTCATGAAACAGGGGGTCATGTGGTGGTTAAAAACACAGACATTGCCACAGACCTCACCCCACCCCTCACCAGCTGTGAATTCCTGGGCAAATGGCCTCCTGTTGTACGTCGGTTTTCTCATCTGTAGGATGGAGATTGAGCAGGCGTTGTGTGGATTAAAAGAGCCAGTCTCCATTAAACACTCGGAATCCTGCTCGGAGCACAGACAGTGCCGTGGGAGAGGCAGCTGTGCTGCTTGCCGCTTGCTGCTGCGGCTCCCTATTCCTCGCAGCGGGCCTCAGCTCCAGCTGAGACGCAACCCGGCATCTCAGGCTGAGGGCAGACTCCTGCGTGTGCTGATGCACAGCTCGGTGCCCGAGGGAGGCTGATGACAACACATGCCCGGAGATGCCTCCCTTCTTCCCATCAGCTCCTCCCTTCCTTACACGCACAGCCCCCCTTTAGGTGACCAGTGCTGTCCTCTCCGCCTGTAGCTGGGAAAACCCTACTTATCCAGAGTCACTCAGCTGCCAGGGGCATGGCCAGGACGTGAAGCTGAGCCACGTGCTGCCAGAGCCGTGTCTGCTGTGGGAGTAGCTTGTCCTGACCTTGAATTTACTCCGTGACAAACCAGAATTTATGTCTTGACTGTGGTGGTGGCGGTGGTGGTTTAGTTGCTAAGTCATGTCCGACTCTCTTGAGACCCCATGTCGTAAGTATGTGCATGCGTGTTAAGTCACTTCAGTTGTGTCCAACTCTTTTTGACCCTAGGGACCTAGGGACTGCAACCCATCACAGGCTCCTCTGTCCTTGGAGTTCTCCAGGCAAGAATACTGGAGTGGATTGCCATGCCCTCCTCCAGGGGATCTTCCTTACCCAGGGATCAAACCTGCACCTCTTACATCTCCTGCATTGACAGATAGGTCTCTTTACCACTAGCACCACCTGGGAAACCCATGTCATGAATATGTATTGTCAAAAGTAAAAAGGATGACTTTTACTGAATGCAAACTGTGCTTTAATAAAAAATTGGAAAAATAGGCTACACAATTTCCCTGAGTTTGCAAGAACTCCTTCTTCTAGTCTGAAGGCATATAATGACCTTTACTGTGCTGTTCGCTTGGTAAGAGCCCTTCACCTTGCAGACGTGGAAACATCAGCTGCACACGGCCAGCACGGCCGTTCCTGGGAAGACACAGGGCTACCCGGGATCCCATACGCTGGTGGCAGAGGTTCCAGGCGGGCTTTGCTGCATCACGGGGGCTGCCTCTGCAGGTCTGACATGGAGCAAACACCTGCCAGAGAGCTGGGGGGCTGCATCCTCCTGCTTGCCTTCATGCTGAGTGCTGTCCCTGAACCCAGAGGCCTGTCTTGTCTGCCTCTAGATGCTACCCTTCTTTGAGAATAAAAAAGTATCATCAGACTTTCACACTGCCTTTACCCAAGAGGTCTCTGTGCTGCAGCTAGGTTCTGGAGGCCTTCATCATGAAAGGTTTGCTTTTCGGGGAACGGCCTTTGCAGAGAAGTCACGTGTGTGATCACACATGTGTGTTAGAGAGAAACAAAAACACATTGGCCAAGCGCTCTCCTGGTGGCCCTGTCGTCATCTCTGAGAGGCTTTACTCAGACCAGCTGGCCGGCTGTGCCTAGGTGGTGGGCGGGGGGAGCTGGCCACTGCTCCCACCAGCATCGCAGCCTCCGCTGGGCCCCTCAGCCCGGGCCCCAGCCCACTCAGCGTCTCCTGCCTTCTCTTTGCCCTGATCTTCTCTGGTCCACCCCAGCCCCTCTCTGTGCCGGCTTCTCACCAAACCCCTTCTGCTCCTCTCCCTTCATTCTATAACCTTTCTCCTTTCTTCAGGCGCTAAGGCATTGGTGGTTCAACGGCATCCTTCTCGCCTCCCTTCCCACGGGTGCCTAATCCACTTCCCTCTAAATGGAACTCCTCCTTTGCTCTAAATTCTGCAAAGGGACGTGCAACTCAACCTGGGTGGGCATTTCAAGGACGTGGGGCTGTGAAATGTACGTTGGCAGGAGAGAGAATACTTGGGTGGCTTTTGAAGGCAATTTTGTCGAATTAGGATTGCTGGCGTTAAATACACGCACACATTCATTTACGGGCCCCATTCTAAATTTGTTAAATTTAGACAAATTCAATTATAAATATGATGGAGGAGGACTGTGACTGTTTCTTTACATATTAAATATTTTAAAATGAAATCTCATTTTTTTGATGCACCACTGGTTATAGTATCTTGATTAAAAAATAGGTTAGGGATTTTGGAAGGTGATGGAATTGTTTTATATCTTGACTGTGCTGGTGGTTACACAGCTATATATGTTTGTCAAAACCAAAAGGGATTACTTTTACTGAGTAAAGTATGCTTTTATAGAAAACGGAGAAACAATAGGTTACAAACTGAAGAATTCGATGGATTTGACAGATATTTGAGCCCCAGGACACCAACAAACTATTGGCAACATTTTTTCATTTCATTAACTGACTCAAGCTACTCTGGAACCTTGGAAAGGACCAATGTTCAATTCTAAATACAGACCAGACTGTGGGTGCAAACTCTTCTCCTCTTTCCAGCTCTCCTCCCTTTCCTGGGATCCACCCTCTCTCCTTCTGGGGAACTCATCCTTCCCTCCATGAACCAGTGGCTCTGGAGGGGCTGATCATCCGTGCGGAGGGACCTCAGGCCAGGGGATGGGCATAAGACCCAGCAGAGCTGGTCAAAACGCTTCCCCTGGAGGCGGGAGGGGGCTGGTCTTCTGAGAGAGTGCAGCCACAGCTCTGAGCCAACAGATTGCTGGGGCCAAAGCCCTTACCAGGTGAAAGGAGACAAGACGAGGGAGAAGGAAGTCCTGAAAGAGAGCCACGCAGAACCTCAGATCTGGTCCAAAGCAGTGGTGGCGGGGGTGGGATGGTCAGGGTATGTCAGAGAAAGGAGGAGCTTCTAACAACTACGGGGACAGGGAAGGTGGACCGAGGAGCAAAATGGATGATCAAAGCACGCTTTCCCCCAGAAGAGAGCGGGTGTGATGGGTGAGAGGGTGGAGAGTCCTCCACCCGCGTGGCTCGCCCGGTTACTCCCAGCTCTGTGTCTGCACCAACCGTGTGGATGTGGAGCCTCGGGGGGCAGGTGCTGGGGTGACGAGACTAGAACCAGCTGCTCAGCGAGGGGAGAAGTGGCCGCGTGGAGGCTCCGGCCCCTAGTGGACACAGAGGACCTTGAGGCCCCCCGCAGTGGACACAGCAGACGCCGAGCTCCCCTGTGAAAGGTGAACCTATAGCGAAGAAAATAAGCTTCTGAAATGTTATCTCGAAAGGCAGATTAAAATAAGAAAATTATGAGAGAGAGAATGACAAAGAGACAGAGAATGAAGATCCATGAAACCTACGTTAAAAAATACAGGCAAATAGAAGGCAAATCAAAGTTATAATTGAAGAAAACTTTCGTAGGCTCTTTGAAAACACCTGAATAGGCAAACTATCAACTCATGACCCAAAATGTTGCATATATTTGAATGAACATTTTGAAGGAAAAAGAAAGTGTAAGAGTAAACAGCAGAATGAGGGGCATGGAATGTTGGGTTGATTGCACTGTGTTTCTAAATAAAGAAGACTAAATATCCTATAAATAAAATTCCTCCTACATTAATTCAAATTAAAATTCTCACAAGGTTTCTCTAACTTCACAAAAACAGATGCCTCTGGAAAAAAGTTATGTAAAAATGGGAAAAAAGGAAAGAGAAGAAGGGAAAAGAAAGTTGAGAATGGGAAGAGAAAGGGCTTTACGGCCATTTTCAATTCATGATAATTAAGTAGATTCTAATCCTTACAAAAGACTCAGCAGTCATGAGATTTGTTCATGCCTGTTCCAAACACTTAGAACTGCTGATTTAAATCTAAAATACTGAGCCAAGATAAAAGCAAGAACGGCAAAATCTCCAGTTCCCAGAAGTAAGGAGGAAAATTTCAGCTAAAAGCAGGAGTTTTGGCCTCGTGCTCCACAGGGGGTGTGGGCTGGCATTTTTACAGCAACAGAGGCCACACGTGATCCTAAGCAGCGAGAATCTGGAACCGCTCTTCTTATCTGAATCTAGGAGACGGGAAATTAGAAAGTTCTTCTCCACACATGAAAAAAGAGCAGAAAAATCCCTGCATTTGGTCCCACATCATATCCTGGGAGAAAACTTCCTTTAACAAGCTGTGAGATTGTTAGGAAGAGGAGAAGAAACTCAGGCTGTGCTGTGCTAGGTGTGAAACCCAGATTCCCGTCTTCTCCAGGGGAAGCACCATGCTGAAAACGAAGTCACAGGTGAGAGTGGACTGCAGATAAGTCCAGAGTCCCCTGAGATGGACCACATGGAATCCACTCCCCAAAACGGGAACACTCATGTCCAAGGAACTGGACTTAACAGAATAATATGTATGAAACTCTAAACCAAAAGTACTCGAAATATTCAAAGACTCAAAAAAAGTAAGAACATTTAAAACAAGAACAGATGATAATGAAAGAGAAAAATAAAACTGAAATACGATCAAGTAGGAAGTGTAGGTTAGTGAATTTTTCAAAGTTCCAATAGTAGATATAATGTAGCTGAAGAAAGAAATAACAAACTGGAAAAGAGTCTGGAAACTCATCAGCACACAGCACGGGAAAATAAAGAAGTGGACATACAAGTAAGAAACTGGGAAACTTAAGAGAATAAGATGTTGCTGTTGTTCCCTCACTAAGTTGTATCCAGCTCTTTGCCACCCCGTGGACTGCAGCACACCAGACTCCTCTGTCCTCCACTATCTCTCGGAGTTTGCCCAAGGGCATGTCCATTGAGTTGGTGATGCTAGCCAACCATCTCATCCTCTGCCGCCCTCTTCTCCTTTTGCCTTCGATTTTTCCCACCATCAGGGTCTTATCCAATGAGTCGGCTCTTCGCATCTGGTAGCCAAAGTATTGGAGCTTCAGCATCAGTCCTTCCAATGAATATTCAGGCTTGATTTCCTTTAGGATTGACTAGTTTGATCTCCTTGCTGTCCTAGGGACTCTCAAGAGTCTTCTCCAACACCACAATTTAAAAACATCAATTCTTCGGCACTCAGCCTTCTTTATAGTCCAACGCTCACATCCATACATGACTACTGGAAAAACCGTAACTTTGACTATATGGACCTTTGTAGGCAATTAAGATGCTTAAATATATATCCAATAAGATTTCTAGGAAGAGAGAATGTTGAAACTTGGGCACAGATAGTATACGTAGAGATAACATGTGAAATTTTTCCAGACTTGAGAGAAAACATGAGTTCTGTGATTTTAAAATATGCTCAGAAAGGATAAATATCCTAGACAGGATAAATAAAAGGAAATTTAAATGAGGACAGAGCACAGCAAACTTCAAATATCAAGGATAAGGGGGAAAAAAATCTGAAAAGCTACCAGGGATAAAAAGATAGGTTACGAAAGATGTAAGTGATTGACAGACACTCAGTGAAGAAATAACAGTGTGACAGTTGTCCGTGTCTCATTATGGACCAGATGTCAGAACACAGAGAAGTAATACCCTTAACCATGATGTCGGTTGACTGATCTGGGACAGACAGTCTGAAAGAATAGAATAGGTAACCCAGAAAGAGAGAAGAGACCCAAATATTTGACAAAGAAGGTGTCAGGAAGCAGTGATTGGGTCAGGGTAAGAGTTAGTCGCTCAGTGCTGTCTGACTCTGCGACCCCAGGGACTGCAGCCTGCCAGGCTCCTCTGTCCATGGGATCCTCCAGGCAGAATACTGGAGTGGCTTGCCATTCCCTTCTCCAGGGGATCTTCCCGACCCTGGGATCAAACCCTGGTCCCCTGCATTGCAGGCAGATGCTTTACAGTCTGAGCCACCCGATGACTGGTGCTCATGGAAGTAGTTAGCTACTTAGAAAAACCCGTTCTGCATCTCCCTTATATGGTCATCATCTTTAAGATTAAGGAGTTCATTTTAAAAATAAGGGCAGTACAAAATGTGATATGAGTAAGTTAAAAATATGTTTAACTTTGCTGATGTTCAAAGAAATGCAGATCAAAGCAATGTTATCATAATCAAAAACATTTTTTTAACATTAATGTCCAATGCTAAGGGCAGGGTGGAGTGAACGGCAGGTATTTTCCTAGGTTTTGGCAGGGGTGGGGTTGCAAATTGATAGAACACTTTAGGAAAGTGATCGGAGGTACATATTAACACTGATCAAGTGTCCATTGTCTTTGACCCAGACTTGCCATGCTAAGTCATCTCCTTTAGAGAAATAATCAAAAATGGAGACAATGATTTATGCCTGAAGATATTAATCACCACCTCATTTATAATAATGACATCTGAAAATAACCACAGAGTTCGTCATCAGAGATACGTCTCCAAATAAATCATGAAAATTAAGTGATGAAATGTTGCACAGGCAGTATAAACAATTTCCTAAGAGTTTTGAATAACAGAAAATGTACCTGGGATAAAGTTAAGTGAAACAAAAGCAGACAGTGATACTGCATAAGGAAGGACCATGAGCACACAGCTGCTCGATAGTTTGGGTGGTCGTCTCTGAGCCTAAATTGTTGAAGACTTTTTTTTTAATCTCTACATTTTTCTGCATTTTCCAAGTTTTCTCCCACAAGGCTGCTTTATAATAAGCACAGCAAAATAGTGAATATTGAAGAAAATTAAAACCCCTGATAGAAAGAGAATCCCTTTGACCTGAAGAATGGCTCAATGACCCTGTGTTGCTGGTACCAGAAACTTTTCTCTAGAAGAGATAAGATCCTGTGTGATTTTGAGGACAGCAGGTCCCTGTTCTGGGACTCGTCCCTTGGTGAGAAGGTTCTAGAATAGTAAGTGCAGTTATCCATGAGCTCTCTGTCCTTGACGAAGGCCACCTATCACTTTCTCTCCTTTCCACACAAAACTCAGCCTCAGCTCCAAGAATTGGGGCAATCACAGGGGGCTGCCAAGAGGGAGACCAATTAGTACAAAGCAAACATTTCTCCGCTACGAAAATGGATGAAGGCCACCAGAGCTCGCCTCTGCAGACACAAGACTCGAGGTTTGCTACACCCTGGGCAGCAATGACCAGAGATGGGAGAGACGGGAGGACCCACTGTCTCCCGGCCCGGGCTGACCAGGCAATCAGACCTCAGCATTTATTTATGGAGCTCCCATTTCCGCCTGCAGATAAAAAGCAGAGATAATCAGCTTGGCGCTGGCCATGGCCGCTGCAGGAGCCCTGTGCCGGGACTGCCTTAAAGCAGAAGGATTCCACAGAGCCTGGTTCTGAATCCAGTCAAAGAACGCACCCCGCTGCAGCCTCACAGGGTCCCTGCTCATCATCACGTGCTCCAGCAACAGGTCTGCAGAGGGGGTGTCTGCAGCGTTTCCACCACGTGTGGGAAGCACTTTTGAAAGGAAAAATAAGGCTGTGATGTGCTTTCCTACTAAGAGCTCTTGGCCACCATCATTCCCCCTTAGGTCTCCAGTTCCTCTCTGAGAAGGAGTCAAAGCTTTCCTGAATCTCTGTCCCACCACAGTTTGATCAACCAGCTCCTTTCCTGAGTGTGACTGTCTCAGAGATCATTAACAGCTAACAGGGAGAAAGTCCCCTCCCCAACCATGTTGCAATTTCTCCTGCAAACGTGTGTCCCTTTAAGAGTGTTTGTAGAGCTTTGCAACACACCCCCGCGCAGTACAGACGCTGTCCAGCCACTCTGGGGACCACTGGGAGTTTGGTAATGTATAGTTTGTTCTCACAGAATTTCTTCACCTGTCATTGGACCTAATTTTATTAGCATTAAGGTAAATGCTTAAAAAAAAAAAAAAACTCACACCTTAAAAATCAGTGCAGTAGTAGCTGATGAAATAATTATAAAATTATTTTTGTGCTAATTGAAAAAGAGAATGGTCTTTCCTCCACCCCCCAAAAATAACTACTGCCTCTTCAATCCTGAAATTAAAATACCAGAGACAGAAACAGATTACCTAATATGTTTTGAAATTTAAACTTAATTTTGTTATTTTAAGAATTTGGAAGAGTATTTTTCCTGCTCAAACAATCACATATCCACCTCCCCTAGAAGTTTTCAGAAGTCCCCTCATACCAACGGTATTGCCTTTTTCAGTTAAAACGTATTCAGAGGAAGCATGAAATGACTAGTTAATTCAAACATTCTCTGTTAATCAGCTCTACAGTGAAGACTTTTAATACTGATGAAAACACGCTTTGTGGGACAAACAGACTCCCTCTCCACTACATCTCTCGGGGCGTGGGATCAGATCCAATAACTTGAGAAAATAAATATGACGAGTCTCCTACAGACCTTAAAAGCTGATTTGTGGGAGCTCTGTTGCACTGAAAAGTAAAATTAAATGGACTTCAGACGTAGAGTAGCCTTGTGATTTGAAGCAGACAAGAAAAACGTGGACGTCTGAAAGAATGAACAGGGACGGTGGGCCAGTAAGCAGTTCATCTCAGTTTGCACGGAGACAGGTTTAGGTGATTGAAAAAGGATACTCTCTCTCATGTTGGTGCATTTCACCCCAAAGCCAAGTAAAGCACATCTTTTACACTTGCCCACTAGCCTTCCAAAACGCACAGGCATGTCTAACTCATTTTTCTGCATTAGCTATGTCACTAAACAGTTGTTAATCATTTTATGGTGGTTATTGTTATAAGCAGACTCTTATCTTAAAAATGATGAAGGAATTAAAAGAAACAGCTGCTTGAAAATTTGGTTGTGAGTATTTTGTAATGAAGTGTCGCCTTGGCTGAAAGCAATCCCCCCGGCTCTCTGTTCATTTAGGGGAGGAAGAACAGCCTCTGAGCGCCTGCTACCTGAGGCGTGTGACACCTCCACCCCACGCACTTCCTAGGTGGCGCTAGTGATAAAGAGTCCCCCTGCCACTGCAGGAGACGAGAAGACACAAGAGACCGGAGTTCAATCCCTGGGTCGGGAAGCTCCTCTGGAGGAGGAAATGGCAGCCCACTCCAGTACTTTTGCCTGGAAAATCCCATGGGCAGAGGAGCCTGGTGGGCTACAGTCCATGGGGCTGCAAAGAGTCGGACATGACTGAGCGACTGAGCACCATCCCACACCCAGGTAAAAATTCTCCCAAGTTTAAGTCTGATGCACATACACGGGAGAAGGAGCAAGGGTCCACTGCAGGGTCACCCGGCCTTTGGGAGGGGAGAGCCTCACAAACCGCAGACCCAAGGACCAAGCTGGCTCGCAGTCAGGGCCGGGGAGAGTGCCAGTGCCGTAGCTTGTCACCCCCGCCAACCCCTCGCCCAGCTTTAGGTTCACATGCGTGCCCCAGAGTCCAGGGGCGTCCAGTGATCTGGGGGCGGACAGCGCTGTTGCTGGGGGGCTGACTCCTCCCTCCCTCCCACCTCCTAAAACAGCCCCTGGGAGCAGGCAGGGTGAGGCAACAGTCGGGGTACTGCCCATGCAGGGCAGAAGCAGGGCAGGAGCCCACTCAGAGCAAAGGAGAGGGACTGGCACCCCCACCCCTCTTCGCTTCTTCCCTGGAGTGACTTAGCTGACTCTCACCCACAGTTCTTCCTCCACACTGAGCCCCGGGAGTGGGGTTAGAGGTGGCGGTCCTGCCTGACACAACAGTGCCCCATTGGGGCATCTGCTAGACAGCCGCCTACTCTGGAGGGCCACCGAGCATTTCATCTGGAGGCAGACGTGTGCGTCCACTGGTGGCTCTAAATCAAGGAGAAGATGATTTCTCTCTAGCCCACCCCATGACAGGATGATACAGCCGACCTCTCCTGTCCCAGAGATATCAAGCTCTGTTCGCACTCTTTGGCATCCACTTTAAAGATGCAGTTGGTGCCACGGTACCCTTCTTAGAAGGTGAATCTTCAGCTTGGCAGGGCAATGAGATTCTCCAACATATCCAGATTTCACTTATGTTTTATTGTTGAAGGACCTTTCTTCATCGTTTAAAAGTTTAATGACACACAGCATACATTGAAAAGAGTACAGGTGTAAATAAAGGTAAACATGCCTCTGAAGCCAGCCATCAGAGCTAACAGTGCCCAGAATCCCTCACACGGCCTCCTTCCAGGTCTTAATGCTGCCCCCCCACCCCGCGAAAAAAACTCCACAATCAAAACTGTTGATAACACACGTTCGTCTGGCCACAGATTTGTTTTTATCCTTTATAGGAGTGGAAGCACGGAGCATATATGTTTTGTGTCTGGCTTCACTCACTCACTTTGTATATGTGGGGTTTGTATGTGTAGACATAGATCATTCTTTCTCACGGCGTATAGCACACGCCTGTGTGAATACACCATCATATAGATATTAAGTTGTGCAGCACTCTCAACACCAACATGAGCGGACCTGTGAGCAGGTGCCAGACAGGAGCAACAGCCAAGGCGCTGATGTGACTAAACTGCTTCACTGTTACTGTTTATATGGTGTTGTTCAGTCCCTAAGTCATGTCCAACTCTTTATAAACCCATGGACTGCAGCACGCCAGGCTTCCCTGTCCTTCACCATCTCCCAGAGCTTGCTCAAACTCATGTCCAATGAGTTGGTGACGCCATTCACCATCTCATCCTCTGTCGTCCCCTTCTCCTCCTGCCTTCAATCTTTCGCAGCATCAGGGTCTTTTCCAATGAGTTGGTTATTTGCATCCGGTGGCCAAAGTATTGGAGCTTCAGCTTCAGCATCAGTCCCTCCAGTGAATATTCAGGACTTATTTCCTTTAGGATGGACTGGTTGGATCTCCTTGCAGTCCAAGGGACTCTCAAGATTCTTCTCCAACACCACAATTTGAAAGCATCAGTTCTTCAGTGTTCAGCTTTCTTTATGGTGTAACTTTCACATCCATACGTGACTACTGGAAAAACCATAGCTTTGACTGTATGGAACTTTGTTGGCAAGGTGATATCTCCTCTTTTAAATGTACTGCCTAGGTTTGTCATAGCTTTACTTCCAAGGAGCCAGCGTGTTTTAATTTCATGGTGGCAGTCACCGTCTGCAGTGATTTGGGAGCCCCCAAAAATAGAGTCTGCCACTGTTTCCACTGTTTCTCCATCTATAGTCAAAAGACTATATATGCCTTTTTTTCCTTTTGTGATTTAAACCAGCATCCACCCATTACCTCATAGTTCCTGTGGGTCAGGAATCCAGGCACAGCTTAGCTGGGTTCTCTTAGCTGAGCTGCATTCTCAGGGAGAGTGCAGAGTCCTCCTCTCAGCCCTTTCAAGTTGCTGGTAGAATTCAGTTCCTAGCAGTGGTAGGACTGAGTCCTTAGCTCCTGTGGGCAGCAGTTCACAAGAGCTTCTCCAGAGTCATCAGGCACATCTCTGAGCTCTGGACCATCTTTTCCAGGGATCAGCTGGTGAGGTCAGGCTGTCCAGGATAATGGCCCCACCCATTCACAGAAGGTAGGAATAACAAGCATTGAGGCTGTACTGGAATTCTCCCTACTTCAGCTTCCTGTCTTCATGTGGCTCTCTGCATGGTGGTTTCAGAGTAGTCAGATTCTTACTTGCTGGCTCAGGGCTCCAAAATACCGAGATCCAGATTTTTGCTTTTTCAGTTCTTCTCTCTCCCTTCCTGCTGCTCCAAGAGTTTTTCCACTCTTTCTATTTAGAGGAATTCCTTTCTTCCAAAGCAGGGTTGTTGGCAGTCAATCCCTTTAGCTTTCCTTTGTCTGAGTGTGTGTTTCCCCCCTTCTTCATTTCTAAAGGAGGTAGTTTTGTCAGATACAGAATTAGCAGCTGAGTTCTTTTATTTCAGCACTTGGAAATATGCTGTACCATGTCCTTCTGGCTCCCGTGAATTCTGTCCAGATACCCACAGTCACTCAAGCTCTTTTTCCCTGGGTAAAGCATCATTTCTATCTCACGAATTTCAAGATTTTTGCTTTGTCTTTAGTTTTCTGAAGTTTGGTTATAACGTGTTTTGGCATCGGGTTCTTTGAATCTATCTTATTTGGGTTTTTCTCAACTTCTTGAATCTGTAAACTTATATATTTTGCCAAATTTGGGGAATTATTCAGCCATTATTTCTTTGAACACTTTTAGGGCTTTCCGCTCTCTTTTCTCCTCCTTAGAGACAAAAGTCTTAGCTCTTTGGTGGTAAGCCCAAAGATCCCGAGGCTCTCTTTTTTGGTCTATTTTTTTCTCCAGTGTTCAGATGGGGGTAACTTCTACTAATCTCTCTTCAAGTTAACTGATTCCTTCCTTTTCACTTTCCATTGTGCTACTGAGTCCATCCATTGTGTTTCTGATTTTGCTATTTCAGTTATATTTTTCAAGCATCATTATTGTGGATTGTATCTTTGTTTTGAATAGATTGCTGTTGTTGTTTAGTTACTAAGTCCTACTCTTTGCCACCTCATGGACTGCAGCATGCCAGGCTTCTCTGTCCTCCACTGTCTCCCCGAGTTTGCTCAAATTCTTGTCCACTGACTCGGTGATGCTGTCCAGCCATCTCATCCTCTGCTGCCCCCTCTCCTCCTGCCTCAGTCTTTCCCAGCATCAGGGTCTTCTCCACTGAGTCAGCTCTTCCCATTAGGTGGCCAAAGTATTGGAGCTTCTGCTTCAGCATCAGTCCTTCCAATGAATATTCAGGCTTGATTTCCTTTAGGATTAACTGGTCGGATCTTCTTGCAGTCCAAATGACTTATCAAGAGTCTTCTCTAGCACCACAATTTGAAAGCATCAATTCTTCAGCATTTAGCCTTCTCTATGGTCCAAATCTCTCATCGAAACATGGCTACTTGAAAACCCATAGCTTTGACTATATGGACTTTTGTTGGCAAGGTGATGTCTTTGCTGTTTAATATGTTGTCTAGGTTTATGAAAGCTTTCTTTCCAAGGAGTAAGCATCTTTTTGTTTCATGGCTGCAGTCATCATCTGGAGTGATCCAGGAGCCCAAGAAAATAAAATCAGTCACTGCTTGCACTCTTTCCCTATCTATTTGCCATGAAGTGATGGGGCCAGCTGCCATGATGTTAGTTTTTTGAATATTGAGTTTTAAGCCAGCTTTTTCACTCTCTTCTTTCACGCCCATCAAGAGGCTCTTTAGTTCTTCTTCGCTTTCTGCCATTAGAGTGGTATCATCTGCATATCTGAGCTTGTTGTTTCTCTCGGCAGTCTTGATGAAAGCTTGTGATTCATCCAGCATGGCGTTTTGCCTGATGTACTCTTCATATAAGTTAAATTGTATTCCTTTCCCAATAGGGAACCAGGCTGCTGTTCCATGTCTCATTTTAACTGTTGCTTCTTGACCCACATACAGGTTTCGCGGGAGACAGGTAAAGTCGTCTGTTACTCCCATGTCGTTAAGAATTTCCCACGGTTTGTTGTGATCCACACAATCAAAGACTGTAGCGTAGTCTATAAAGCAGAAGTAGATATCTTTCTGGAACTCCCTTTCTTTCTGCATGATCCAACGAATGTTGGCAATTTGATCTCTGGTTCCTCTGCCTCTTTGGAACCCAGCTTGTACCTCCAGAAGTTTTCAGTTCATGTAGTGATGAAGCTTATCTTGAAGGATTTTGAGCATGACCTTGCTAGCATGTGAAATGTGTGCAATTGTACAGTCATTGGAACATTCTTTGGCATTGCTCTTCTTTGGGATTGGCATGAAAGCTTACCTTTTCCAGTCCTGTGGCCACTGCTGAATTAAACAGATTACATATGACTTTTAAAATGGTGTATTTCTCACCATGTCCTTCCAAGTCATATTTCAAACCTTACTTAAGGCAGAAATGCCTTTGAGTGAACCCTGTACACCTTTAAAGCTGCAAAACCAGACCTCCATAAACAGTTAACTCACATGCACTGGTCCACCCTGTAGTGAGGATCCCCCTGTATACACAGGTTACTCAATCCGTGATTTCCATGCTTGAATCTCCGGGGGCTTCTGCTCAGGCACAGGTCCTCCCACCATGAGGCTTGCGGTCTGCCTGGTGATCAGTTCAGGTGTGAGGTCTTCCTCACTATTACTAAGGTTGATTCTAATCTAAGGATCCTAAAAGTAGAGCCTGGAGTCCTGGAGAAACCCATTTTTGGAGATTGGGTGCCTCCCCCTGACAACAAATAAGACAAACTTCCTTCGGTTGCCCGTCTCCCTACTTCAGTTGAAGCCTGTGGATCTTAAGGTAAATATGGCAGCTGCTTCGTGACTCAATTTCTAGGTGCTAACCCTGACAGGTATGGGTTCTGCTCTCTGGGGAGGCTGAGCCCGTAGCCCACCTCATCTGGGTGGTGATCTAGGCCTCTGCTGGGCCCCCTGATGAATGTGCTGGTCCTCCCCATCTGAGCCAGCAGGAAGGTGCTCAGAACAGTCATCCCCTCTCTCTGCTGGTCAGAGCCTGGGCCACCTCCATTCCTTCTCTGCTCAAGCCCCACTTCCTCCCCTCCAGTGGGTCTAAGAGACAGGAAGGTGACCCCAGTGGCTCCTTTACTTACCTATATTCTCTGTATTAGGCCTGTAATAAGTTTCCTGGGGCCACCATAAGGAAGTATTACAAACCTGGTGGTTTCAAATGCCAACTAAATGTTGCAACTTGCCAAGGGCTTGCCTAGTGGCTCAGTGGTAAAGAATCTGCCGCAATGCAGGAGGCCCAGAAGATGCGGGTTTGATTCCAGAGTCGGGAAAATCCCCAGGAGAAGGGAACAGCTACCCACTCCAGTATTCTTGCCTGGGAAATCCCATGGACAGATGCGCCTGGTGGGCTGCAGTCCGTGAGGTCACGAAGAGCTGGACATGACTTAGTGATTAAACAGCAGCATCAGCAGTGATCTGCCTCCACGAGGGATGAGTCACCAGCCACTGCAGTCTCTGACCTTCAACAGACCCTGAAGGGTTAGAGGTAGATACGAGGAGTGAGGTGCTCCCAAAGGAGTGCATTCACTCCCAGTTCTAGGTGCCGGAACTCCAGAGTCTAGGTGTCAGCAGGGCCATGCCCTTCTGAGGCTCCAAAGGAGGATTCTGCCTCTTCCAACTTCCAGAGGCTCCAAGTGCCTCTTGGTCATGGCTGCGTTGCTCCAAACTCCTCTCCTGCCTTCACATGGACTTCTCTTCCCTCTGTGTCTCTCCTCTTCTGTTTCTTACAAGGACACTTTAGGTTCCGTGGTGGAGAAGACTCTTGAGAGTCCCTTGAGCAGCAAGGAGATCAAGCCAGTCCATCCTAAAGGAAAGCAGCCCAGAATATCCATTGGAAAGACTGATGCTGAAGCTGAAGCTCTAATACTTTGGCCACCTGATATGAAGAGCTGACTCATTTGAAAAGACCCTGATGCTGGGAAGACTGAAGGCAGGGGAAGGGGACAGCAGACTATGAGAGGGTTGGATGGCATCACCGACTCAATGGACATGAGTTTGAGCAAGCTCCAGGAGATAGTGAAGGACAGGGAAGCCTGGGGTGCTGCAGTCCATGGGGTTT